>NC_056728.1:1377208782-1377273782 GCF_019279795.1 Protopterus annectens | reverse complement strand
CTGATGGGGAATGGAATGCTACTCTCTACTCCTACCACTACGGACAGATTTAAATAACGTCTTTGTACCTCATATCAAACAAAGTACAGCTCTTTACAGTATGAAAAAAACATCTAGTGTGTTTTTACAGCTCCTTACAGTATGAAAAAAAAAAACATCTAGTTGATTCTTAGACGCTGATACATTTACATGTAAAAGTATTTCCCATTTCCCATGCAGATGTCCCTAAGTAATAAGGATACAGTTCCTTTTGGTGTTGAAAGATGCTAATTATTATCTCACAAATTTGTTACCACACATGTTCATATTTAGTCCACAAAAAAGGTCACTCAGTCTAATTCCCCTGGTTCAACTCAGTATGTACTTTTACACTTAAATGTATCTTTTTAACAAAAGATGCATTAAAGATTAAATACTGCAACTAGATAACACTGTCACATTGCCACTTATTAATAAAGCAGAATCTCAGGTATGCAAATTAATATATTTTAAAGATTTTTTTTTTAATTTCATAGTGCATTAAATAAAACACTGGCTACTCTTAATCCTGAAGAAGAAAATGTTCTGCTTGTACTGTACACCTTGGTGTTTTGTTAGGGCAAAATGCAAAACAATAAACAGTCATAATATCTGAGAAAAAAGATGACATGTCAAGGCAAGATGATGAATCAGTTAAAACATAATTTAACATCTCTGATGTGCCAATAACCCTGTCAGAAATTTTTAGTGTTGCATATTTACTTAAAACAAACACACTCCCTGCTTACATGGGTTGTCTGCGAAATCACATAATCTGGAATTAATGTCTACTGTAGTACAATCAATTTCAATTAAACTGTTAAAGGAAACCAGGATACCCATGTCAATTATGGAAGCCAAATGTGCATGAAACTCGCTCTATTTGTTCCAGTTCATTTTAGACATATATCCATACTTAATATTGAATACAGGATTTTGACTAGGTTGATTAATAAAAAGTACTGAAATCTTTAAAACAACTTAATCCATTCTGGACAGTTTGCCTTTATTCTAAAATGACTAAAGCAAATAATTTATTTCAATCACTAACAGTTTGTGTACTTCAGTTACCAACAGTTTAATTTTGTTCCCATTTTCTAGTAAGTGCGTTTTTGGCAGACAATAGCATTAGTCTTAATAAGGCCTTACTATGTCTAGGTGATTTAGATCATATGACCCTGCTTTAAAGAAGCATTTTCTCAGTTACAGCTATTTACTTTCCTAATATTTCTGACAGAGTCATTTCTGTAGCGTAGTTTTAAAATCTGCCAACTCATCACACTCCCAAATAACATGTTCCCAGTTTTCCTCCCTCTTTCCCTTTATACCTCTAGCATTTAGTATATACCTGAGGAAATTTTTTTTTGAAGTTTACTACGCAAGCACTGCCAAGCAAAATCCTAAACCTTCTGGACTATGTTGCATACTTTGGGCAATACATATATCCTTCCATTACTCCTTTATCAATTGCTTTTCCAGTCTTTTCTAACTTCTTCCAATTGATTCTTATACTTATCATGCAATATTTATATGCCCTACAACTTATCTCTTTTTAACAGCAGCGTATGCTCCAGATTCAACTAAAAACTCTACTAGAGCTGGCCTTTCACTTAGGACTTCCCACACCCCTTTCTCTCTACCTATATTCTGATATCAATCCCTGGCAGGGAAAGCAATCTCTAACCTGCAGTGCAAACGTCTGCTTGTCCTCATCCCATGACATTGTCTTTCCCTCTTTAGTTATTTGCTCCCAATATCTTGGTTCATTTGCCAGTTCTATAGAGTAAATTCCAGTCCCATCTTACCTATTTCTGTACCCCTACTTGTAGTCATCACTATTAACAAAATCTCCTTTCTCCATTCCTGTGATGACTTCGTTCTTAGAATACTTTCTCCAACTTTATGAATGTAATACTCTATATACAGTTATTGTTAATCCTCCTTAAGTATTTGATCCAAAATCCTCCCCCCAACTTCACCATCATCACTTTCCACTCTGATTTATAACCTTCTACTTGTGTTATGTGTATGAGCTTTAACTGCATAGCTCTAAAATACCCCTATAAATCAGGTAATCCTAAACCTTATTTTATGAGGAGGATCAACATATCCCACTAAAGGCTTGCATCTTCCGCTCCCAAATTTATTCCTTCAGTTCTTTACTACTGTCCACAATTTCTCTTCTGGTTGACAAAAATCTGCCTGACCTGTACATAAAACTACAAGCTCAAAAAACAATTTCACTGCTTGTTCCTTACTATCCATATCCATAAACAAGAGTTTCCAGTTCTTGTATTATCTTTTTAGTCGGTTCTAACCCCCTTGGCTGCCATACCAAAATCTGAAGACACCACGGGGTTGGGGGGGGGATGTCCATTTTTCTTTTACCTGGAGAAAATTCAGTAGCAGAACCAGGGAACCTAAGGCTTCTAGACCTGACTACAGTAATCAAACCCTCAGCCAGCCTAACCAGGTCAAGAGGAGGGACCCGGAGGCATATCAGATGCTGCATGGATCTTGACAGAGGCCTGTGCCACAACCTCAGTCACCAGAGGGGACTGTGAAAGTGTCTCACTTTCTTCAACGATGACAACCCTGGGTGGACTGGTGGACAGAGAATTGTCTGGTGCCCTATGCTTCGGACGTTTCTTTTTCCTATGCCTAGGGAGATCAGCCTCGGCCCGACTGGCAAATGACATGGTACATGAAGGCCCTAATGACTCACTAAGGTTTCTAGCTTGAATCGCAGCCCAGCGCTTGATCATCCTACTGTAAAAGCAAACATAAAACAAACTGTTATGTAATGTCATGGTTTGGGACAAAGCAAGCTATGCAAAAGGAGTGAAAGTCCCAGTGTGGTATCTGCTGGCCACTGCGGAGACAATTATTAACTGTCTCTGACATTAGCCAACAGACATATGAAATTTTCCCCTACAGGGCACTTTTCAGACTGACCGACAAACTGACTAGCGCTCTGCTTTGGGTTCTGATGGCAAGAAAGGACTAAAGTTATGGCACTGGCCGACTCCCTTTATACCCTGACATTGGTTACGGTGTTCACTAGTTCCTGGATAGGGAGGAAATTCTCTGCTAGTCGGCTCAGCCTAGGACTTCCACGGCAGGAAATCCCATCAGTTAAAACTGCAACAGTGAAACACTAAGAACATCAAAGGATGTCCTTGAGATACAGCCAGAATACCCAACCACAATCATATGTCAGATCTGCAAAACTCCATTAGTGACACTCGAAAGGACATGGGATGCTGTCTGATACACCACTGGACTGTTAATGTCCACTGCAGAACTCTCATGTGGTATCTAGATTGAGGAACTGGGGTGATGGCACCTACCATGGAGCCTAAGAGATGTAGTGTCACCTTTACTGGTGGCTCCTGACAAGATAATACTGCTAATGCCCGACTGTGAAGACTTGAAATCCTGGTTAGAGGGAGCTTGGCAATCTGAAGTTCCATGTTCAAGAGAGTTCCAATGAATTCCAAGGTCTGAGCGTATTGAATCTTGCACTTTGCTGTATTCACCATGATTCCCAGATTCTAACAAGCAGTCCCTGGCCTGAACAAGTAGATCCCTGCAGGAGGCAGTGATGAGCCAGTTGTCCAGATAAAGGAACACATGGGACCCCTGCAGTCAGAGGTGAGCTGCAACAACAATCATACACTGGTTGAACACTTGGGTGGCTGTGGTGAGACCAAAGGACAGGCTCTGAATTGGAAGTGACTGACTCCCAGCCTGAAATGAAGGAACCTGTTAGACCACCTATCCATCTTTATGTGATAGTACAGATCCTGGAGGTCTGGTCTGGTGGAACCACTTGGTTGACTTGACTGCTTAGAAGCTTCCTTAATTCTGAAGCTGCTGCTTCCCTGTGATACAGAACACTGATACTGGTACAAGAGCAAAGAAAGAGAATAAGATTGACTCTGGTTATTAATCTCTGCACCCATACATCTTGAGTGATGGACATACAGGCCACTGGCAATACCCTAACTACCTCAGGACAGCAGCAATCGCGGTAAACATTCAGCAGTGTTGGAAAGGCCTTTCAGAGAAGGGACCTAGAAAGCCCTGGTTCTACGGACCACCTATGCCCAGGTGGCGAAGTCCACCATTAGTGCTTCCCCTGTGCCACAGGGGGCTCTGTAACTAGAAGTGCTGGGAGAAAATCCAAGTGACTTGTAGAACCAAGGTTTCTTCCCATGGGGGGGGGGGGGTTGATTCCTATGGCAGACAACAGTTACCATCTTGTTCACTTCTGGAAAGTGTTTATTTCATTTTCAGACCGAAGAGTGTTTTCACAAAATCACATCTAGTCTTATCTTAAAATGCTGATGTCGATGCCTACTGCTGTAAAAGTGCCTTCCATGGAAATGGAGATCAGGTGCAAGGACTAAAGAGTATAGCTAACTATGAGTCAATGGATTTCCTCTGCTCAGCTAACTAAAGTTGGGGCTCCATTTTCTAGTAAGTGCGTTTTTGGCAGACAATAGCATTAGTCTTAATAAGGCCTTACTATGTCTAGGTGATTTAGATCATATGACCCTGCTTTAAAGAAGCATTTTCTCAGTTACAGCTATTTACTTTCCTAATATTTCTGACAGAGTCATTTCTGTAGCGTAGTTTTAAAATCTGCCAACTCATCACACTCCCAAATAACATGTTCCCAGTTTTCCTCCCTCTTTCCCTTTATACCTCTAGCATTTAGTATATACCTGAGGAAATTTTTTTTTGAAGTTTACTACGCAAGCACTGCCAAGCAAAATCCTAAACCTTCTGGACTATGTTGCATACTTTGGGCAATACATATATCCTTCCATTACTCCTTTATCAATTGCTTTTCCAGTCTTTTCTAACTTCTTCCAATTGATTCTTATACTTATCATGCAATATTTATATGCCCTACAACTTATCTCTTTTTAACAGCAGCGTATGCTCCAGATTCAACTAAAAACTCTACTAGAGCTGGCCTTTCACTTAGGACTTCCCACACCCCTTTCTCTCTACCTATATTCTGATATCAATCCCTGGCAGGGAAAGCAATCTCTAACCTGCAGTGCAAACGTCTGCTTGTCCTCATCCCATGACATTATCTTTCCCTCTTTAGTTATTTGCTCCCAATATCTTGGTTCATTTGCCAGTTCTATAGAGTAAATTCCAGTCCCATCTTACCTATTTCTGTACCCTACTTGTAGTCATCACTATTAACAAAATCTCCTTTCTCCATTCCTGTGATGACTTCGTTCTTAGAATACTTTCTCCAACTTTATGAATGTAATACTCTATATACAGTTATTGTTAATCCTCCTTAAGTATTTGATCCAAAATCCTCCCCCCAACTTCACCATCATCACTTTCCACTCTGATTTATAACCTTCTACTTGTGTTATGTGTATGAGCTTTAACTGCATAGCTCTAAAATACCCCTATAAATCAGGTAATCCTAAACCTTATTTTATGAGGAGGATCAACATATCCCACTAAAGGCTTGCATCTTCCGCTCCCAAATTTATTCCTTCAGTTCTTTACTACTGTCCACAATTTCTCTTCTGGTTGACAAAAATCTGCCTGACCTGTACATAAAACTACAAGCTCAAAAAACAATTTCACTGCTTGTTCCTTACTATCCATATCCATAAACAAGAGTTTCCAGTTCTTGTATTATCTTTTTAGTCGGTTCTAACCCCCTTGGCTGCCATACCAGAATCTGAAGACACCACGGGGTTGGGGGGGGGATGTCCATTTTTCTTTTACCTGGAGAAAATTCAGTAGCAGAACCAGGGAACCTAAGGCTTCTAGACCTGACTACAGTAATCAAACCCTCAGCCAGCCTAACCAGGTCAAGAGGAGGGACCCGGAGGCATATCAGATGCTGCATGGATCTTGACAGAGGCCTGTGCCACAACCTCAGTCACCAGAGGGGACTGTGAAAGTGTCTCACTTTCTTCAACGATGACAACCCTGGGTGGACTGGTGGACAGAGAATTGTCTGGTGCCCTATGCTTGGACGCTTTTTCCTATGCCTAGGGAGATCAGCCTCGGCCCGACTGGCAAATGACATGGTACATGAAGGCCCTAATGACTCACTAAGGTTTCTAGCTTGAATCGCAGCCCAGCGCTTGATCATCCTACTGTAAAAGCAAACATAAAACAAACTGTTATGTAATGTCATGGTTTGGGACAAAGCAAGCTATGCAAAAGGAGTGAAAGTCCCAGTGTGGTATCTGCTGGCCACTGCGGAGACAATTATTAACTGTCTCTGACATTAGCCAACAGACATATGAAATTTTCCCCTACAGGGCACTTTTCAGACTGACCGACAAACTGACTAGCGCTCTGCTTTGGGTTCTGATGGCAAGAAAGGACTAAAGTTATGGCACTGGCCGACTCCCTTTATACCCTGACATTAGTTACGGTGTTCACTAGTTCCTGGATAGGGAGGAAATTCTCTGCTAGTCGGCTCAGCCTAGGACTTCCACGGCAGGAAATCCCATCAGTTAAAACTGCAACAGTGAAACACTAAGAACATCAAAAGGATGTCCTTGAGATACAGCCAGAATACCCAACCACAATCATATGTCAGATCTGCAAAACTCCATTAGTGACACTCGAAAGGACATGGGATGCTGTCTGATACACCACTGGACTGTTAATGTCCACTGCAGAACTCTCATGTGGTATCTAGATTGAGGAACTGGGGTGATGGCACCTACCATGGAGCCTAAGAGATGTAGTGTCACCTTTACTGGTGGCTCCTGACAAGATAATACTGCTAATGCCCGACTGTGAAGACTTGAAATCCTGGTTAGAGGGAGCTTGGCAATCTGAAGTTCCATGTTCAAGAGAGTTCCAATGAATTCCAAGGTCTGAACGTATTGAATCTTGCACTTTGCTGTATTCACCATGATTCCCAGATTCTAACAAGCAGTCCCTGGCCTGAACAAGTAGATCCCTGCAGGAGGCAGTGATGAGCCAGTTGTCCAGATAAAGGAACACATGGGACCCCTGCAGTCAGAGGTGAGCTGCAACAACAATCATACACTGGTTGAACACTTGGGTGGCTGTGGTGAGACCAAAGGACAGGCTCTGAATTGGAAGTGACTGACTCCCAGCCTGAAATGAAGGAACCTGTTAGACCACCTATCCATCTTTATGTGATAGTACAGATCCTGGAGGTCTGGTCTGGTGGAACCACTTGGTTGACTTGACTGCTTAGAAGCTTCCTTAATTCTGAAGCTGCTGCTTCCCTTTGTGATACAGAACACTGATACTGGTACAAGAGCAAAGAGAAAGAGAATAAGATTGACTCTGGTTATTAATCTCTGCACCCATACATCTTGAGTGATGGACATACAGGCCACTGGCAATACCCCTAACTACCTCAGGACAGCAGCAATCGTGGTAAACATTCAGCAGTGTTGGAAAGGCCTTTCAGAGAAGGGACCTAGAAAGCCCTGGTTCTACGGACCACCTATGCCCAGGTGGCGAAGTCCACCATTAGTGCTTCCCCCTGTGCCACAGGGGGGCTCTGTAGCTAGAAGTGCTGGGAGAAAATCCAAGTGACTTGTAGAACCAAGGTTTCTTCCCATGGGGGGGGGGGGGTTGATTCCTATGGCAGACAACAGTTACCATCTTGTTCACTTCTGGAAAGTGTTTATTTCATTTTCAGACCGAAGAGTGTTTTCACAAAATCACATCTAGTCTTATCTTAAAATGCTGATGTCGATGCCTACTGCTGTAAAAGTGCCTTCCATGGAAATGGAGATCAGGTGCAAGGACTAAAGAGTATAGCTAACTATGAGTCAATGGATTTCCTCTGCTCAGCAGATAGGGATCTTGGGAGAAGTTTGGAGAGCTCTTTGCTCAAATCTCACCGAAAATGATTTACATGTACCAGGTAATTTGGAGACCTAATGGCAAAGGTTGCTGAAGCAAAGACTTGCTTCCCAAACCTGTCCAATGCACAACACACACTGTTGAAAATACAGTGGAACTATCTCCTGCCAGTTCTTTTTTTGACAGCTGCCATCACTACTATAGAATTCACAGAAGGGCCCTTGCTCCAGTGGGGATGATCCTTGGGATACAGAAGATATTTGTCTGGTTTGGCAATATCTGGCTCCTTCCATGCCCTCTTAGAGATTAGGTCTACCATCTTGTCTGTAGAAGGAACCACCCAAGAAGTAGACAAGCCAGATCCAAAAACTTTGACAAACACTGACTCATCTTGAGAAGGTGCTTCAGTGGACCACCCCCTTTCTGCCTGAACAGTTTCAGGATCTCTCAGAATGTGAGACCCTCAGGGGGATCAAGGGAACCTCTCCCTTCAATGAAGTCAGTATCATCTTCAGAAATTCATGGGGGGGATCAGTGCGTCTCCTTTTACACTTGTGCTTCCTGTGCACCTCCTAGGTGGGTATTCCAGAGAGGACTCATAAGCCAATTGGGAGTTGTCAATGAAATCTGGCTCAAGAACTTTAGAAGTTGGCTGTCCCAATGTGACAAGATAAACAGGCTTAGGACCTAGGGATATCCTGTAGTAAGGGATGGATCCGAGCTTCAGAGGGAAATCTGATCTCTAATATTGGACAGCACTGTTTTGAATGCCTTGAAAGCTGAGGTAGAGATGGACCCAGGGAGCTTCACCATAGGAACGAAAGTCCCTTGTGTAGGCTTAACTAGAGAAACTGTTTAGCTCAGATCCGAAACTGAACGTCAGAGCAGAGCTAATGCTCCGAGGGGGAGGAAATGATCTGAAGGTCTCTGCTTTTATCCAATACCTTAGAGTCAGAGCAGACTTCCTGACCCAGAGATCCAGATAGCTTAGAGAAGGTCAAAGATGACCGAATCAAAGAAACCACTGGAGTCAAAGATGACCATGTCTTCAGCTCTGAGGAAGACATACCCCAGACTAAACTCTAATACAACTGCTACAATATCAGAGGCCAGATCGGAGAAGGAGTGATCACTTTGTGAGGAGAAGAAACTAGCCCTCTGGATCTGGCAGAGGCTGGAGCTGGGAGAACCCTCAGCTAGATTTGGGTCCAATGGAATTTCATCATCTTATCTACGTCCACTTCGGTGAGACTCCAGAAGGACCTGGTTGAACAGATGGGTGAAGCCAAGGAAGAAGTCTTGGAGATCTGCTAGAAGAATCTCTCTTGAAAGACTGGAGACCTCAACCTTGGTGAAATTGGCCATGCGGACAACAAAGGCTCAGGAACAGGTGGAGTATCAAATCGATAAGGATCAGTTCCAAGGCCAAAATTGGATCTGAAGGTTTCATTATTTTAGGGGCCAGAGCAGAAGGAGAATGCTTTGGAGATTTCTTCTATGAGTTTGACTTTTTCTTTTCTTTTTTTAGTCTCTTTCTTTTTACTTTTCTTTAGGCTTTTTAGGTCTGCCACAATCAGCTGTTTTTTTACCCTGTGGAGAAGAAACAGAAGGCATAGAATAAACAGAAGGGGGTACTTTCTCTAGCAAAGCAGGGAGAAGCCCTTTCAACTCTAAATTAAGGCAATCCACTACAGCCCTAAGCCCGAAAGCCTCACAGATGCTGCAGTGAAAATCGAAATGTGTGGCTCCTAGGTAATAGATACACTTTGAATGAGTGTCTGAATTAGGCAGTTTGTGGCCACAAGCCACAACTTTTTGAAACTTGAGGGTTTTTCTGACGTCTATATGACACTAACGAAGGACGGACAAGAACTTTTGGTCCCCAACAAAGGGAGAAAAAGGAGGTAGAGGAACTAAGCCTGAAGGCATCAGGGAATGGTAAAGAAACACCCAAACGAAAGTATGAGCAGATATACAGATATGAAAATATCTTTCTCCTCTATGGCACTGTACAAGTGCCAAAATAAAACCTCCTTAAAAACCTGCCTCCTCCACTATAATCCTTTCATCACTCCATCACAATACTCATATAGCTTTTCCACTCCATCTTGCCATATCTGCATGAGCTTTCACTCTGCCTTGCTAAATCTTAGCTACTAACACCTACAAACCAATAACAATTAATCAGACAACTCCTTCATCAATGTTAATAATAGTATACAATGTAGAAGTGTATAAATATGTCTATAATACTTGAGCTGTTGAGATTATATTATCTTCAGTGTAGCGTGGCTGTATATACTCAGTACTAGCATTAATTTCTGATATTTTACACTATTGCAACTGTGTTTTACTCTCTATTGTGTGTTATCGCTCTTTTATACTTTGGAAATATATGTGGAGCTTTTCTCCCCGGGCCTCCGCTAAAAATGGGCTCACCTAAGCCCAGTGGACCTTCCCGATACACACACACACACACACATATATATATATATATATATATATATATATATATATATATATATATCTAGAGAGAGAGAGAGATAAACTTAAAAAGAAACACCCATAAATCAGGAAGTAAAATAAGTAAATTTCTTATTTTTTCTTTTTGATCTTTGGCCAAAAAAAAAAGTAACACCTGAGTACAGAGACTATATCTGAAGCGTATGGTGGCAAACAAGATCTAAGGTAACTTGCTCATCACAAGGGATTATGGGTAAGGGAGGAACCTGAACACCAGTTCCAAAGCTTGAAAGTGGCTGACAGATCTGACTCAGATCCGAAGACCCATCTGTTGAGGAGCAGATGGAAGAGACAACAGATCAAATGTTGTTTTAGAGCAATATTCCTATTGTTAAGCAAGTTTTGGACAAATCTGTGTAGAACACATTAGTTTAAATGGTTGCACAGGTGTTCTGGTGAAAAAAAAGAAGTTATGTGCTCACCATCATAATGTTCCATCTGTGTTGTCCAGTTTCATTCTTCCTCAACCAATGGGTTTGGATCTGACCCTCGGATCCGACTCGGCCACTTTACAAAGATTCTGAGATCCAAATTTCGAGCTCCTTCCTTAACCATAATGCCCCTGACCACTACACCACCTCATATCGAATTTGCTGCTATTATATACATTACATACATATAATACAATAATAATGCTATGACAGGAAAGTGATACCTGAAAGATCAGGAGCCCAAACAGGAATTATGGTTCCGAACGACACTTCTGTTAGGTCTCTCCAAAAGAAAAGGACTGGGGGGGGGGGGTTGAGGAAGAATGATAATGGACAAGACAGATGGAATGTTATGAGTACATAATTTCTTTATCTGATGTTGTCATTTTCATTCATTCCTCAACTAGTGGGAAAGAGTCTCCAGCTACAGTAACATTGGGTGCCCACATGGAAGGAGATATTCTGGAGCACAGCAAAACAAAATGCAGCTCTATTCCTGGAAATGATATCCAATTTGTAATGCGTAATAAAGTTATGAGTATTTCACCAAGAAGCAGCTGCATAAATGTCATCAATAGAGGCTGTTGACCAAAAAGATGCTGAAGTAGACATTGACCTGGTTGAATGTGCCTCCAACTGCCTAGGTATTGCAATACCTTTCAAAAGAGGAGACGTAGGAAATGTAATCTGTAATCCATTTGGCCAGGGCAGTCCTAGAAATTGACTTTCCCATTCTTATTATCTAGCTTAGATGGTTCAAAAGGGGAATGTACTAAGGCTTGTAAAAAGCTGGTGAGATCCCAAGGGGGAGTGGGGTCCTTCACTGGAAGTCTAAGTAAGAAAGCACCCCTAACACCACAGCTACTTAAAACAAAGGAACTAGAAAGGGATTTTAATGACGTTTAAAAATGGCCATATTTTTGTATGGGCTTGTACAGCTAAGATCGCTGACTCCCTTGGCTACTTTCACTTATTTTGCTGATTTAACACAATCTAATGGACAAACCACTGAAGCTCTGAACAGCACTAAAGCAGATGATTCTCTAAGACTTGCTAGTGGCTCATCTTCTACAGTATCTGCCAGTAAACATTTGGGAGGAGGAGCTAGACCCAAAGTGTTGTCTAATAACATCTTAACTTCTTCATTTAACCAAACTTCCTCAAATGATGAGAAGAGGACATTCCTTGAGTCGAGGACGCAAACAACGGAAAATATCCTACGGATGCCAACAGCAGGAACCGTGACAAGTACCTCAGATTGTTTAGTTGTGAATACTTCTTCTCATGTTTTGACTAAAGCACAGACTTCTTTGCTCAGTAGAGGGTTGTCCTTTATTCCTGCTCAACCCTCAAAGGTTAGTGATGTGATAACTGATCTAAAAATATTTGCCAAAGAGATAACTTTGAAACTACTTTTTCCTACTACTAAAGATGATTGTTCACTGTTTAAGAACCCCAGCCTTTTCACTAAACAGTATTACCATTTAGTTGAAGTGTTTTTTAAGGTTTGTAAAGCTGATGGTTTTCTCAGAATTGAATAAAACTCATTCCAAAAGTTTTTATAACTTGACTTTTGATTAATCTCTGGCTTTGAGACAGTTACAAGACAACCCGAATATTTCTTGAGACAGTTACAAGACAACATGGATATTTCTTTTCGGCCCACGGATAAAGGGGGTGCAATTGTTGTTTGAGAAGCAAATCACCATATCAGCAGTACATATGCACTCTTTAGTGACAGCTCCACTTACACCAAAGCTCACAAAGGTTGATGTTAATAAATATATTAAAGAAGTGCATGACCATTTGCATGATCTATTGATGGCTGGTTGGTAACTGAAGAGCTCTATGACTATTTGTTAGTGAAGAGTCCCTTGACTCCTACAATTCATGGTCTCCCCAAAGTGCACAAGGGCCTTGTTGATCCCCCGATGTGACCTACTGTATCTGGTCGTGGGTGGATAACCAAACTCCTTTACTTCTTTGTTGAGCATCAACTGAAAGACCTTTTATTCAAGTCACTTGCGGTTCTTAGGGACACGGAGGACTTTTTACGAACTTTGGGTGACTGTACTAAACATGTTAGCTATGCTAATATGGGGTTGCTCTTAGTAACTATGGACATTTGCAGTTTATTTACTATCATTCTGGATGATTTTGGTGTGGATTCCATCAGGAGCTTTCTGTGCAAGAATAGTGACTATATTAATGAATGTATTAATTTGATTTGTGCACTGTTAGAGTTGATTTTACAGTATAATATTTTTGTTTTTAATAATGAGTTATTTTTTTCTGGCAGAAGCTAGGTGTTGCCATGGGTATACCCTGTGCAAAGAGTTATGCCAGCCTGGTGTTGGCTAACTGGGAGGATGAGATGGTGTTCCCTAATCACGATTTTAAACATCACCTGTTTTTTTACAAGCGCTTTGTTGACAATGTATTTATTTTACGGGATGGTTCCCCTGAACTAGACGCCCTATAAGGAAACAGCTCCAGTACTTAGTAATTGTGACCATCCCTCCTGGCATGTCTAAAGGTCAGTTCCCTGTGCTTTCTCCTATTAACCTGGTGAAATTGGGCATTCTGAGGCAGTGTAGCAACTGCCTCATATACACAGACAACCCTCTCCTCTTACCTCCCCAACACTCAGACTTGTGAGAGATGCACTTATATCTCCAAATTGGAAGCCATGCACTCTCCAGCCAAGACAGGAATAGTTGGTCAAGAGGAGAAGGTCAACACCTGCACCACACCACATGGAACACATAGCCCTCCAGAACACCCATCATCACGGCCCTCACATAAAAACACAAACCACACATCCAGCTTCACGGAGGCACTCAAAAGAAATATACCCAAAAAGCAGAGACCTCCAAAGCAGAAACGCACTCGACTATCACAACACAGCACAAACCACAAGACACATAGGTCACCTACACAGTGTGCCCCTCAACCTAAAACCCTAAGACAAAACAGCTTGCCCAATACAATAATCATAGGTGACTCAATAGTGAGGCACACTGATGTCCCACTCACTAGGTTGAATAAGGAGAAGGTAACAGTCAGCGGTTTATCAGGGGACAGAATCTGACACAACACACGCACTCAGGTCACTCCACAACAAGTACAAGTATGACTCTGTCGTTGTCCATAAGGGTGTGAATGACCTGAGATGCACCTCCCTGGACTACATGAAAAGAGACATAGTGGAGCTCTCAGATTATGTGGCCCAGGCAGGTATGACCCTAGCCCTGAGCAGCATCCTACCATCGCCTAGAATGATACCGCAGTACAAACAGAAAATAATTGACTTTAACAATTGGCTATGTTTCTGGTGTCATTCTAAGGGGATACAGTATCGGTCTGCTTGGGATGACACGAATGACAGACCTTGATGCTTTGCCAGAGATGGCCTTCATCTGTTACCCCTGGGTTTCCGGGTACTGGCTAAGGCTCTTGCCACTCCATAGTGCCTTTTTTAGGCGGTGTTCCAAAGACCAAATTACCACCGCAACAGCTATAAATAAATGTAATCTGAGGGTCATGCTGCTCAATGCTAGAAGTCTAAATCTCAAGATGCACTCGCTTGAAGCACTCCTCAAATGGAGAACATCAACATTTGTGCTGTAACAGAGACCTGGTTTAAAGCAGCAGAAAGCACCTCTGCACTATCAGGCTACTCATTCCACAACTTTCGGCCCCAGAACACGGAGTGAAGCTCCAAAGGCAGTGGTGTCTCCATATTCATAAAGGATATGCACACCTCCAGATTAGCAGCCCAGCATAATGCATCTGAGATACTCCAGATACAACTAACATTAAGACGGCGATTCAGGTTGTAGCCTGCTATAGGTCCCAACCATGTCTCAAGACTCTCACTCCACATTTGTAAGCACCCTGGAAACTATTAAGATCCAACCCAAAACTCTCATACTAGGTGACTTCAACTACCTCTTCATCAACTGGCAAAACTGCTCATGCACCAATGCACTGGCCCAACGCTTCCTGGAATTCATCAATTCAAATGCCCTGGACCAGCTCATTCTTAACCCCACTAGAAGAAGCAACATCCTTGACACGGTTATTACTAACATGGGCAACCGTTGCTCTATAACAATAGTCAATTCCTCCCTGGTTAGATCTGACCACAAACTAATCACCATGGAAATCCAAATCTCACCCACAACCCCCGCAAAGGTATCTAACATGAAAGACTTCTCCAAAGTTGACTCTGGACTCCTAAAAACAGCGATGGCTAATTTCACGGCACCCAAGCCAATGGAAAATAGATGGATGACTGCCGAATCATAGACCAATGCACTGTACGAACATGTACATAAATGCACGGAACTAGCCATACCCAAGAGAAAGTACAGTAGTGTCACTTACCATAAATGTAGATGTTCGAGTGTATTCACTGTTGCAGTCATCAAATTTGGGTTACCCCTGCCAGGGTAGCCCTCGGCCGGCCTGAATACCAGAGACTTGGTATTTCTGCGTCAGTTGCTGTCGCTTGAGGACTCACATCAGGTCATCAGTGGTATAAAGGAAGGCATCTGATTCCATTACATCAGTTTTTATAGCCCTAAGCTGTCAGGAGCCCCCAAAGTAGGAGGCCAGGCTCTGGTAGTAGAACCCCACCAGTGGAAAATAAATACCAATATGACCCTTGTAAGGAAAGGAGAACAACAAGGGGAAAAAAAAGGAAGAAAAAAGAGAAAGGGGGCTGGAAGAGGGTAACCAGGCCTGCAACAGTGAATACACTCGAAAATCTACATTTATGGTAAGTGTACACAACTGTACTCTGTTCCTCATGTTTCACTGTTGCAGTCATCACATTTGGGTAGATTCCCAAAGCTGAGGAAATGGGTGGAGGCAGTCCAGGAAGCTAGAGCCTGGCTAGCATGCCTTGCAAGACTGCAGAGGCAAACCCTGCTCTGGATTTAGAGAAGAGGCAGGTGGTAATGCTTGGTATAAATATGAACAGATGTCCAGGTGGCAGCCTCCAGAATGTCCCTGGTGGGGACTCCTCTGAGGAAAGCTGCAGAGGTGGTTTGTCCAGACCCCCTTGGGGAGAGGCTTACCATGCTGTTTGTAGCAGAAATAGATGCAGTGTGCTATCCATTTGGAAATGGTTTGCTTGGAGATGGCTTTGCCTTCTGCCCCTGAAGCAAAGCTACCCAGCAATTGATCAGACTTTTTGAAGGGTTTAGCCCTGTCCAGATAGTATCTGAGCTGTCTGTGCACATCTAGAGAGTGCAGAATCCTTGCACCCTTGTTTTGGGGTTAGGAAAGAAGGTGGGTAAATGGATGGATTGGTTGAGAGCCACACTGGACACCACCTTGGGCATGAAGGATGGGTTCGTTCCGAGCGATACCCTGACTGTATGGAAGATGATGAAGGGTTCCACAGCCATGAGTGCTTGCAGCCCAGAGACTCTTCTGGCTGAAGTGATGGCCAGGAAGAAGGCTGTCTTCCAGGAGACAAAATTTTAGCTCTGCAAAAGAAGCTGGTTTGAAAGAGGGCAGTGTGAGCTTTTCCAAGACAAAGTTAAGGTCCCAAGCTAGTGTCGGTGCCCTTCTGGGGGGCCTCAAGTTGCTAATCCCTCTGAAGAACTGTTTACTCAGAGGGTGTGAAAAAAGAGGCTGCTCAGTGGGAAAATGAGCAGGAATAGCAGAGGCATGACTTTTTATAGAGGAGAAAGAGACCACTGTGTAGTAGGTCAGCTAAGTAATCCAGGATAAGAGGGATGGAGGGATGTGACGTATTGGCCCCCTTAGCCTGGATCCGGGTGCAGAACCTTTTCTATTTACCTGCATAAGACTTTCTGGTGCTAGGGCGTCTGGCCTCTCGGATAACATCCAGAACCTGTTTACTGAGGATGGCAGATTGGTCAGGGGTTAGGGTATAAGGCATGCTGCCAAACTGAGTGTCTGCAATTGGGGGTGCATGAATTCCCCTTCCCTCTGGGTTAGGAGGTTTGGAATCTGAGGAAGATTCCATGGAGGCAGCGGGGACAGGCTGTGCAGCAAGGGGTACCAGTGCTGTCTGGACCAGTCTGGAGCTATGAGAATTGTCCTTGGTTTTTCCTCCCTTACTTTGAGCAGTACCCTGGGAATGAGAAGTAGGGATGGAAAGGCACAGACTGAGAGGTTTACCCAGGGGAAGGACAGGGCATCCACTTTCAAAGTCATGCAGTGATGCTCTCTGGTGCAGAATTTGCTGAGTTGATGGTTGGTGTGGGAGGCAAAGAGGTTGATCTCCGGGGTTCCACATTTCTGAGTTATTAGGAAGAAGGTGCTTCTGTTGAGCTGCCACTCATGGGGGTCCAAGTGGTTTCTGCTTAACTGGTCTGTCAGGGAGTTGAGAGGCCTGGCAGGTATTGTGCTAACAGGTGTATTTGCATGGAAGAGGCTGTGAACCAAAGGGTCATGGCCAGCCTGCACAGCGGGTAGGAGAGAGTCCCGCCCTGCTTGCTGATGTACTGCATCACAGTGATGTTGCCTGTTTTGATCAGGAGAATCCCTGTAGAGAGAAGGGGTTTGAAAGCTATCAAGGCCTGCTGCACAGACGTCATCTCTTTTTGACTGATGTGCAGGGGAAGTTACTGGGGGTTCCATTGGCCCTGTATGCACCTGCCATCCAGGTCTGCACCCCAAGCATAGTCTGATGCATCTGTGGTGAGGGTCTGGTGGTGGGGTGTGGGGAGAAGGGAAGTCCCCTGTTGTGGTAGCAGGTTGTTGCCCACCAAATAAATTCTTTCCTCGGGCTAGGAATAAAAGGCATTAGAGTTTCCAGATCTACAGAGTGTTGACACCAAAGGCTCTTTAGGTACCATTGAAGTGTCCTCATATGCAGTCTGATACATGGAATGAGGAGTATGCAAGAGGCCATGAACCCCAGAGCTTTCAAGATTTTCCTTGCAGAAAGCTGGGGCCTGGTGGCCATCTGAGAGAAGTAAGCTGATAGGAAAACGTGTTTCTCTGGTGTAAGGCATGCCATCTGGGATGATCTGTCCAGACTTGCTCCCAGGAAGATTATCCTTTTGGTGGGTACCTGTTTGGATTTCTTTTCGTTGATTGTGTACCCTAGGGAGGTTAGTAGGTCCTTTACAAAGGCCAGGTCTTTGAGCAGCTTCTCCTGGATGTCTGCCTGAATAAAGCAGTCGCCTAAGTAGGGATAAATTTGATTAATTCTTTGTCTGAAAAAGGCAATGGCCGGGGCCAGGCATTTTTGTGAAAACTCTGGTGGTAGTAGATAAGCCAAAGGGAAGCACAGAGAAATGAAAGTGTTGGGATCCTGACCTGAAGCGGAGATATTTTCTGCAGGACTCCGTAATAGGTGGAGGTAGGCCTATTTTAGGGCCAGGTGTCCTTGGAGAGCATGGGTAGCAGCTGCTGGAGGATGACCATTTTGAATTTTGGGATCACCAGAAAGGTGTTTGGAATGGATAGATCGAGGATGGGGCGCCAGGTGCCCTCTTTTCTGGGCACCAGAAAAAGTCTGGAGTAGAAGCCTTGGGCTATCTGCTCTGCAGGAACGTGCTCTACTGCCCCCAAGTAGAGCAGGGAATGGATTTGCTTTTGAGCCTCTGCCCACTGATTTGGTGGTAGATCTGGGTACCCTTCTGGGATTGGAAGGGTGTGGAAAGAGAATTTGTACGCCCTGAGACACAATGTTCAGAACCCACTGGTCCTTGGTAATGGTGGCCCAGGTGCATGAGTGAAAGGATAGTTTTCCTCCTAGGGGATATGTGAAGGTGGGCAGAGGCGAGGGTGGGGAGGGGCGAGTCATTGTTGGTTCTTACCTTAAGGGGGTGGCTTAGAACTTCTTGAAGTGGAGGTAGTGCACTGCTTAGATCTGCAACCCCTGGGGCTGCTGTCTGGGGGGGGGGGTCTGTTTCCATGGGGCCTAGGCAGGCCCTGTCTACTAGAAGCAGGAAAGGACCAGTGCTTGGAGGGAAAATGCCTGCTGAACCTAGAGGGCTGGACCTCAAAAAAATCTTTAACAGTTTGCATAGATTTTGCTTTTTCTTCCATCTTTTTTTTTAAAGACCTCTTCTGCTTTAGTGCCAAATAAGTTATCTTTGTGCAAGGGTGCATCCAACAATTTTGATTTGACATGGTCTGGCAGGGGTTGTTCCTTAAGCCATGCATGTCTTCTAATGACAGATTTGGTGACTGCTGCCCTGAAAGAAGCTTCTAAGGCATCAAAACCACACTGCAAAGTGTGTTTAGTTACTTGACCAGCAGAATGCATGAAGTCCTGTAAATCTTTAGATTCTGCCCATGCAGGAAAGGAAGAAAGTTTTTGTTTAAGGCGTTCCAAGGTACGTTGCTGATACTTTAGCATATGGAACTGACAATTTAATGCCTTGACAGCAAGAGTAGCTGAGGTGTATATTTTTTTACCCCATCTGTCCAGTGCTCGGGAAACTCTGTCTGAGGGGGTGGGATTCTTAGCTGAGGTTGCTTTAATCCCTTTAGGCCCTTGAATAATGACCTCAGGGTCAGCTGTTAGATTTTTAAAAAGATATTTGTGTGAGTCAGGGACTCTGTAGTACCTGTCTGGTTTTCTGGGGGGAGGAGGAGGAGAAAGGGCATCTGGAGTCGAGCTGGATTCAAGGAAGACATCATCCACCACATCTAGGACTGGGGGGGGGGGTGGCTAAGGGCCTGTGTTGTGGAAGGTCTGGAACTCTCTGAATCTCTTTTTACACTGTGGGTAGTCTTGACTCTCCTATTGGAAATGCTCCCTTAAGGTATGCAGGGTTTCCCCAAAGGAAATATCCTCTGTGGGAGAGGCTGAAGGAATGGATTCCTCTGCATCACAATCCTCATATGTGGAGAGGGGTTGCATGTCTTCATAGTCAGATGCATTGGATTCATCTGACTCTTATTCTGATACAACTACTGGAGACCGATCTCTTTTCCTTTTTGAAGGAGTGGCTTGGCTTCCCCTAATCAACATGATAAGATCTTCTGCCATTTTACGCATACGAGACCGAGGCAAGGGAGCAGGTGCCTGAGAATGGGTAATTGGTTTCTTGAGTGTGGTTCGACCCCTGGGCCTAAGGAAAGTACAGTTGTGTACCTACCATAAATGTAGATGTTCAAGTGTATTCATTGTTGCAGTCATTACACTTGGGTTATCCTGCTGGCAAGCTACCTGCAGTCGGCCTGAATTCCAAAGTCCTTGTCTGGCGTCGGTTGCTGTTGCCTCTTCCCTGAAGTCAGTGCACCAGGGGTATAAAAGATGCAGCCAACACCATTTTCTTCAGTTTTTCTTGCCCCAGATGTCAGGTGCCCCCAAAAGGGTAGGCTAAAAATATTAAGATCATAAAAATGCATGCACATAACCTTCATCTACAAGCAAATACACCACATACGATGTATAGAATAGAGAGGTACAGGTAAGTCCCAGCAATGAAAAAAGGGGGATGGAGGGTAACCTGGACTGCAACAGTGAATACACTCGAACATCTACATTTATGGTAGGTACACAACTGTACTATGTTCATCGTGTTTCATTGTTGCAGTCATTACACTTGGGTTGAATCCCAAAGCTGAGGTTGGGTGACTGGGCCTAAATAGAATTTGGAGTGGCTATGAGGCCCTGCAGAACTGCAGTGGCAAAGCGTGCTCTGGATTTAGAGTACAGAGGTAAATGGTAGTGCTTTGTAAAAGTGTGCACTGAAGTCCAGGTTGCAGCCTCCAAAATGTCCTTGGTTGGTACTCCTCTGAGGAAGGCTGCTGAAGTGGCTGCTGCTCTGGTAGAATGTGGCCTAATGCCCTTGGTCACTGATTTGCCATGTTGTGAATAGCAGAAACGAATGCAGTGGCCTATCCATTTTGAAATAGTCTGCTTAGAGATAACTTTTCCTTGCGAACCTGCAGCATATGCCACTAAGAGTTGCTCAGTTTTTCTGAAAGCTTTAGTTTTGCCCAAGTAAAAGCGTAGTTGTCTGTGTATGTCCAAAGAATGCAGAAGTCTCTCCCCCTTATTCTGTGGGTTTGGATAAAAGGTAATCAAATGTATGGTTTGGTTAAGAGCCACACTGGACACTACCTTAGGCATAAATGTCAGGTTTCTCCTTAGAGAAACCCTGTCCTTATGGACAATAATAAAAGGTTCCACAGCCATTAGTGCCTGTAGTTCTGAGACTCTTCTTGCTGAAGTTATTGCTAGGAGAAGAGCTGTTTTCCATGATAAGTATTTTATCTCCGCTGTATTGGCTGGCTCAAAAGGAGGCAGTGTGAGTTTTTCCAAAACAAAATTGAGGTCCCATGCAGGTATTGGAGCTCTCCTTCGGGGTCTTATGTTTTTGGCCCCTCTAAGGTACTGTCTTAGCAGTGGATGAGAAAAAATAGGTGGGTCCGTATTGTAATGAGCTGAAATGGCAGAGGCATGGATCTTAATTGATGAGAAGGATAGGCCTTTGTCCAGCATCTCAGTTAGGTATTGCAAAATCCGAGGAATATTTGGTCCAAGCGTGTCAATTCCCTGCGCCTGGTTCCAAGCACAGAATCTCTTCCATTTTTCTGCACAAGATTTTTTGGTGCTGGGCCTCCTGGCCTCCAAAATAACATCCATAATTGATTTAGAGAGAGGTGTGTTCTGAATGGTTACATTATCTGCCACGCAGCCAGATTTAAGGTTCTGAGTTGGCTGTGTAGGATCTGATTGTTCTGTTGGGTTAGCAAATGCGGAATTAGAGGTAATGTCCAGGCTGGGCCTTGAGATAAGCTCTTTAGGATTGGGTAACAGTACTGGCGTGGCCAGTCTGGGGCAATCAGTATCATTTTTGGCTTCTCTTGTCTGACCTTTAGGAGTACCTTGGGGAGGAGAGGCAGAGGAGGGAAGGCATATACTGTAAGGGCTTTCCACCTGAATGAAAGGGCGTCCACTTTCCATGCTTGTTTGTGATAAGTCCGAGTGCAGAATCTCTGTAGCTGGCAGTTGTGAGGGGAGGCGAATAGATCTATGTCATTTCCCTGTTATCATGCTGAAGATTTGTGGATCTAGTTTCCACTCTTGAGGATCCATGAGGTTTCTGCTTAGTTCGTCTGCCAAAGTATTTGTCTTTCCAGGCAGGAATTGTGCTTGCAGGTGTACTTGATAAGTCAATGCTGTGTTCCACAAAGTCATGGCTTGTTTGCAGAGGGGGTAGGGATGCGTGCCCCCTTGCTTGTTTATGTACCACATGACTGTAGTATTGTCCGTCTTTATCAGCAGTTGTCCTGGATGAAGTAGGTCCTTGAAGGCTGTCAGGGCATTTTGTACAGCTAGCATCTCTTTTTGATTGATATGAAAATGCATTTGGCTTGTGGGTCATGTGCCCTGAACACATTTTCCTGCCATGTGCGCCCCCCAGGCATAATCTGATGCATCTGTTGTTCGTGTCTGCCTGGCAGTGGGTAAAGTGAATGGCTGTCCCTTCTTGTGGTGACAGGCCTGTGACCACCATCGAAACTCCTGTTGCAGGCAGGGAATGAGAGTAAAGTACAGTTTTGTACCTAACATAAATGTAGATGTTCGAGTGTTCACCCTGCTGCAGTCATCACACTTGGGTTATCCTGCCCGCAGTCGGCCCGAATTCCAAAGTCTTGGTCCGGTGTCGGTTGCTGTCGCTTCTTCCCT
Organism: Protopterus annectens; assembly: GCF_019279795.1. Classification (NCBI taxonomy): domain Eukaryota; kingdom Metazoa; phylum Chordata; order Ceratodontiformes; family Protopteridae; genus Protopterus; species Protopterus annectens. Next base: position 1,377,251,318 of record NC_056728.1, on the reverse strand, counting down.
GACGTCAGTGCGCCAGGGGTATATAAGAGGCATCCGACGCCATTTTCTTCAGTTTTTCTTGCCCCAGATGTCAGGTGCCCCCAATAGGTAGGCAAAATAAATATATATATATATATATACATAGAGCTATATAAAAATAAAACAAAACCCTTAGGCACAAGCAAATACACCACAAAGGTAATATAGGATAGAGTGGTAGAGATCAGTTCAGCTAGTTCAGAGGGGATGGAGAGAGGATAACCTGGACTGCAGCAGGGTGAACAGTCGAACATCTACATTTATGGTAGGTACAAAACTGTACTATGTTCATCGTGTTACCCTACTGCAGTCATCACACTTGGGTTGAATCCCAAAGCTAAGGATGGGAGGTGGAGTCAAACAGGGTTAGAAGAAGCTAGTAGGCCCTGCAAAACTGCAGTGACAAAACCAGCTCTAGTCTTAGAGTATAGAGGTAAGTGATAGTGTTTGGTGAAGGTGTGCACTGAACTCCAAGTTGTAGCTTCCAGAATATCCTTGGTTGGCACTCCCCTGAGAATGGCTGCTGATGTAGATGTAGCCCTGGTGGAGTGGGACCTAATGTTAGCAGGTACCGGTTTCCCATGATGTGTGTAGCAGAAACGTATGCAATGCCCTATCCATTTAGAAATGGTCAGTTTTGAGATAGCTTTTCCTTGTGATCCTGTAGCATAGGCTACAAAGAGCTGGTCAGTTTTTCTGAAAGCCTCAATTTTATCCAAGTAGTAACGTAACTGCCTGTGAATGTCCAAAGAGTGCAGGAGTCTTTCTCCTTTGTTCTGGGGATTTGGGAAGAAGGTGGGCAAGTGAATGGTTTGGTTTAGGGCCACACTGGATACCACCTTTGGCATAAAGGAAGGGTTAGTTCGTAGAGAGACTCTGTCTTGATGGAAAATGAGGAAAGGTTCCACTGCCATTAGTGCCTGTAGCTCTGTGACTCTTCTAGCTGAGGTTATTGCTAGTAGTAGGGCAGTTTTCCATGAAAGAAATTTTAAATCAGCTGAAAAAGCTGGTTCAAAGGGCGGCAGTGTAAGCTTTTCCAGAACAAAGTTGAGATCCCAAGTAGGTGTTGGAGCTCTCCTTGGCGGTCTTAAGTTCTTAGCCCCTCTGAGGTACTGTTTTATTTATTTATTTATTATTTATTTATTTAAATTTCTTGACCGGGAGTGTCCGACTGGACATAGGTCCATTTTCAGCAGAGGCCCGGGGAGAAAAGCTCCAAAGTAAAATAAACAGACAGTAATTACACTGGATTACATAGCGATTAACAATTTAACATAGCAATTACTTACAACATATTTACAGATAAAGAACATAGTACATCAGTAGACAACTAGAATCTTTATCTGTGAAGTACATAACAGACATTAACAAATGTTACAATGAGAAGTTCCTGCTGTATAATAAGTACTAGGCTTATGAGCATCTGAGCTTGCTATAATCAAGGTAGTTAGTGGAGTGGAAAGAAAGGTAGTGGTTGGATGGGGTGGATGATATTAGAGTGGGAGTTGCAAGGGCATAGCCAGCATGTTTTTAGGTGCGCTTTTAGTAAAGTTTTGAAGTGGGTGCATGATGGTACGGAGGTAATAGTGGGTGGGAGTGAGTTCCATAATTTGGCTATGTTGCAAGAGAATAGTGCTTCACCAGCAGAGTTATTGGCTTTAGTGATCTGCAAGTGATTTTTGTTGCTGGATCTTAGTGGTCTGGTGGTGCGATAGGGTTGGAGTAGATTCTTGAGGGATGGGACATTTAGTGGATGGTTTACTAGTTTGTGGACGAATGAGAGTTGATACCACTGAAGGAGGTGAGGGAGTTCAAGTTTTAGGAGTGGATGTGAGAATAAAGGAGGATCCGTGCTGTAATGAGCTGAAATTGCTGAGGCGTGGATCTTAATAGATGAAAAGGAAAGTCCTTTGTGTAACATCGCAGTTAAATATTGTGGAATCTGAGGGATGTTTGGATCAAGGGGATTTTGACCTTTAGCCTGGTTCCAGGCGCAAAATCTTTTCCATTTGTCTGAACAGGTTTTCCTGGTGCTGGGCCTCCTGGCCTCCAGAATGACATCCATAACAGCTTTGGATAAAGGTGTTGGCTGGTTGTTTAGGTAATTTGCCATGCAGCCAGGTTTAAAGTCTTGAGATGGCTGTGTAGAATCTGATTGTCTCGCTGGGTGAGCAGGTGAGGAATTTGTGGCAAAATCCATGGTGGGCCGTGGGCCATCTTCCTTAAAATTGGATACCAATGCTGGTGTGGCCAGTCTGGTGCAATGAGTATCATCTGTGGCCTCTCTAATCCGACTTTCAGCAGTACCTTTGCTAGAAGAGGCAGTGAAGGGAAGGCATACACTGTTAATGTTTTCCAACTGAATGAGAGGGCGTCCAATTTCCAAGCTAGTGGATGGAAGGTTCTTGTGCAAAATTTTTGAAGTTGGTGGTTGTGGGGGCTTGCAAACAGATCTATGTCTGGGCGTCCCCATTTTTGAGCTATCATTGCAAAGACTTGTGGATCTAGTTTCCATTCGTGTGGATCCATGATGTTTCTGCTTAGGTCATCTGCCAATGTGTTTTTCTTTCCTGGCAGGAATTGTGCTTGTAATTGAACCTGGTAAGACACTGCAGTGTTCCACAAGGTCATTGCTTGCCTGCATAGAGGGTAGGAATGTGTGCCCCCCTTGCTTGTTTATGTACCACATTACTGTGGTATTGTCCATCTTTATTATTAGTTGTCCTGGGTGTAGAAGGTCTTTGAAAGCTGTTAGGGCATTCTGTACTGCTAGCATTTCTTTTTGATTGATATGAAGATGCCTCTGATCTGTAGTCCATTTGCCCTGAATGCACTGCCCTGCCATGTGTGCTCCCCAGGCATAGTCCGATGCATCTGTTGTCAGTTTGCCTGGCTGTAGGTAAGGTGAAAGGCTGACCCTTGTTGAGGTGACATGCCTGTGCATGTATGCAAGATGCCATGAATCCCAAGGCCTGCAGAATTTTTCTTGCAGGGAGTTGGGTCTTTGTTGCCATTATTTTGAAATATTGAATCAGCTGTCGTTGCTTGTCTGGCGTGAGATAAGCCATCTGGGCCGTTGTATTCAAGCTGGCACCCAGGAATATTATGTTTTGTGGGGGCACTAGTTTTGATTTATTTTCGTTTACTGTGTACCCTAGGCAACTTAGAAGGTGTTTGACAAATGCCAGATGCTTTAAAAGAATGTCCTTGCTTTCTGCTTGAATAAGGCAGTCGTCCAGGTATGGGTATATTCGAATTCCTCTTTGTCTGCAGTATGCAATTACTGGTGTCAGGCATTTTGTGAAGACCCTGGGCGCAGTAGATAAGCCAAAGGGCAGTGCAGAGAATTGATAATGTGTTGAACCTGCAATGAAGCGGAGGTATCTTCTGCAATTTTGTCTGATAGGGACATGCAGGTATGCCTCCTTGAGGTCCAAAGTGACTAGCCAAGCATTCTTGCCCAGCATGGGAAGAAGCTGCTGTAGTGTTAGCATCTTGAATTTTGGTACTTGCAGATAGGTGTTCAGAATTGAAAGATCCAGAATGGGTCTCCACGCTTTGTCCTTTCTTGGGACTAGGAAGAGTCTTGAGTAAAATCCTTGTCCTTGCTCCTGTGTAGGTACCTGTTGAATGGCTCTCATGTCCATGAGAGCTGTAATTTGTTTTTGTGCCTCTGCCCATTGATTTGGTGGCAGGTTTGGCATTCCTTTGATCCTTGGTAACGTATGCAAGTGGAATCTGTATCCTTGAGAGACAATGTTTAGAACCCATTTGTCTTTTGTGATGATGTGCCAGCTGTCTGCAAAAAATGCTAGTTTTCCTCCCAAGGAAGTTGCCAGGAGAGATTTGCTTGGTAGTTTGAGGATTGAGTCATTGTGTTTGTCTTCTGCTAGCTTGGGGCTTGTCTTCTCCTCCTTTCTGGGTAGCAGTACCCCATTGGCGAGGTTTGTAAGGGCCCTGTGACTGACCTCTGCCCCTTGGGCATCTGTATTTGCCCCTCTGTGATCTGTCAGAAGCTGGAAAGGACCAGTTTTTTGTTGGCCAATTTCTGCTGAAACGAGGGGGTTGTACCTGCAAAAAATCCTTGACCGTTTGCATAGACTTTGCCTTATCCTCCATTTTCTTTAAAACCTCTTCTGCTTTGACACCAAATAATACATCCTGTTGTAAAGGTGCATCCAATAATTTTGCTTTAACATGGTCAGGAAGGGTTTGTTCTTTTAACCAAGCATGTCTACGTATGGCCGAGCCCGTAACAGCTGCTCTACAGGAAGCTTCCAATGAATCAAATCCGCATTGTAAAGTATGTTTGCCCACCTGTTAAGCTGCATGCAACAGATCCTGCATTTCCTTGAATTCAGACTGTTCTGAATGTGTGCTCATTTTTTGTTTTAACTGAGACAGTAGGAATTGCTGATATTTCAACATGTGAAACTGGCAATTTAATGCCCTCATAGCCAGAGCTGCTGAGGTGTATATTTTGTTTCCCCATCTATCTAGGGGGCTCTGAAATCCCTTTCAGAGGTCATAGGATTTTTAGCCATAGAAGCTTTAGCTCCCTTAGGACCCTGGGAAATTGTTTCTGGGTCAGCTACAGGGCTTTTATAAAGGAATTTGTGTGAATCAGGTACTCTGTAGTATCGGTCTGGTTTGGCTGGAGCAGGAGGTAGAGAGTCTGGATTTAAACTAGACTCCAAGTAAACACCATCCACAACATCTAAAACAGGTGGGATAGCAAGAGGTCTGTGCTGGGGTAGTAAAAGGAACTCTCGGAGCCTTTTCTTTGAATCTGAGTAATCCTGGCCTTCCCAGTGGAAATGTTCCCGCATGGTATGTAAAGTTTCCCCAAAGGAGTAGTCTTCAGAGGGAGATGCTGAGGGAATAGAGTCTTCAGTATCAGAGTCTTCATAAGGTGGAAAAGTGTAATCCTGTTCCTCAGAAGAATCGGAGGAGAGTGAAACCTGGTCAGAGGATGCATAATCCTCTTCTTGTCTTGGTCTTTTATCAGGAGGGGGATGGGAACCCCTGATAAGGGTAATCAAATCTTCAGCCATCTTAAGCATCTGTTTCTTAGGCATGGGGCCTTGAACTGTAGACTGATTTACAGTTTTCTTAGGTTTTAAAGGAGTTTTAAGCTTAGCATAAGATTTAATGGTGACTGTAGTCGGTCTGAAGACATCTTCTGCAACTGAAGGTGTTTCCACTGCACCGGTGTCTACTTCTGCTCCGGTGTCGGAAGATGGCTGCATCGGCCTAGTAGGCTCCACTTGGGAATCCGCAGCTGTCTGGGGTTCCAGTTCTGCGGTTGTCAGGGGCTGCGTAGGCGCCTCACTGAAAACTGGAGAACCGGCGACAGGCCCAGCTGAGGCCTCGGAGTCTGGCTTGTTCCTAGGCTGCCTGTCCTTATCCTTGCGTTTTTTTATGTATGGCGGTCATCGGCTGCTCCGACGGCATGATATAATTAAATTTCCTACCAAAGAAATGCCGTGCGAAGACAAAACGGCGTTTGATAGTTCGTTTAATAAACCTGGCACAAAACCGACAACCTGTGACGTCGTGGTCTGGGCCTAAGCAAGGAATACAATAGGAATGGAAGCCCTTATGAGGTATTTGCTTCCCACAAGAAATGCAATTGTTAACTTTTTCTGACATCGGAATGAGGCAAGAAAATGTTCCCCAATGGAGTACTTAGCTTTATTGAAGACTTCGGACTGAAATTCAAATCGAAAATCTCAGGTGTCGGCCGACCGGCACTTGCGAAATGCATCTGCTTTGGGCACTGCGCGGCAAGAAAGACTGAAGAAAATGGCGTTGGATGCCTCTTATATACCCCTGGCGCACTGACGTCAGGGAAAAAGTGACAGCAACCGACGCCGGACCAAGACTTTGGAATTCGGGCCGACTGCGGGACCTCCTGACGGCAGGATAACCCAAGTGTGATGACTGTAGCAGGGTAACACGATGAACATTTACTGTTTCCAGGCTGTGGCAAAGTTGAGTCCAAACACTTTTTAGATACCACTGTAGTTTCCTCATATGCAGTCTTGCATATGGAATTAGTAGAACGCAGGATGCCATGTAGCCCAGAGCCTGCAGAATTTTTCTTGCAGATAACTGGTTCTTTGTTGCCATGTTTTCGAAGTAAGAAGTTAGTTGTCTTTGTCTGGCGTGAGATAAGCCATCTGGGCAGTTGTATTTAAGCTTGCACCCAGGAATATTATCTCTTGAGAGGGCACTAGTTTTGATTTATTTTCGTCTACTGTGTACCCTACACAAATTAGTGGTCTTTTTACAAACGCCAGATGCGGTAGTAGAATATCTTTGGGCTCTGCTTGAATAAGGCAGTCGTCCGAGTAGGGATGTATTTGAATTCCTCTGTCTACAAAATGCAATTACTGGTGCCAGGCATTTTGTGAAGACCCTGGGCGCAGTAGATAAGCCAAAGGGCAGTGCAGAGAATTGGTAGTGCATTGAGCCAGCTATGAATCTGAGGTATCTTCTGCAAGATTGCCTGATTGGGACATGCAGGTATGCCTCTCTGAGGTCCAATGTTACAAGCCAAGCCTTCTTGTCCAGCATGGGCAGAAGCTGCTGTAGAGTAAACATTTTGAATTTTGGGACGTCCAGAAAAGTATTTAGAATAGACAGGTCCAGAATTGGTCTCCAGGCTTTGTCCTTTCTTGGTACTAAGAAAAGTCTCGAGTAAAATCCTTGTCCCTACTCTTGTTGTGGCACTGGCTGAATAGCCCCCATGTCCATGAGAGATGAAACTTGTTTTTGTGCCTCTGCCCACTGATTGTGTGGCAGGTCTGGCATACCTTTTGCCTTTGGATAGGTGTGAAAATGGAACCTGTAGCCCTGAGAGACTATATTTAAGACCCATTTGTCCTGGGTGATCTTGTGCCAGTTTTGTGAAAAAAGTGCTAGCTTTCCCCCTAAGGGTGCTGCCAAAAAATAAGTGTTTGGCATGGCAGAGGGAAGTCATTGGGACTGTTTTCTATAAGGCTGTGATTTGTCTTCTCCGCTTTTGGAGGTAGAAGCACCCCATTGTTTGGGCCTGTATGAGCCCTGGGGCTGTTGCCTGCCTCTAGGGCGTCTGAATCTGCCTTTTTGTGGTCTGTCTGATACTGGAAAGGACCAATTAATTCTTCGAGGGCCAGTTCCTGCTAAATCTGGGTGTCTGTACCTGTAAAAAATCCTTTACTGTCTGCATAGATTTAGCTTTATCCTCCATTTTCTTCAACACCTCTTCTGCCTTAACACCAAAGTATCATGCTGTAATAGAGCATCCAACAATTTTGCTTTAACATGATCAGGCAGATTCTGTTCCTTTAACCAAGCATGCCTTCTAATAACAGAACCTGTAACAGCGGCCCTGCATGAGGCCTCCAGTGAATCATAGCCACGTGGCAAAGTATGTTTTCCCACTTGTTCAGCTGCATGCAATAAATCCTGCAAATCTTTGTTCTCAGAACATTCAGAATTTGTCAACATTTTTTGTTTTAACAAAGACATTAAGTATTGCTGATATTTGAGCATATGAAATTGACAATTTAAAGCCCTTACAGCCAAGGTAGCAGAAGTGTAAACTTTTTTCCCCCATCTGTCCAGAGCCCTAGAATCTCTATCCGAGGGGACAGGGTTTTTAGCAGTAGCAGCCTTGACCCCTTTTGGACCCTGTGAAATAGGTTCTGGGTCAGCAGCAGGGTTTTTATAAAGGAATTTATGGGAGTCTGGAACCCTGTAGTATCTGTCTGGCTTAACAGGAGCAGGAGGTAAAGAGTCTGGAGGCAGGCCGGACTCTGAAAATACATCTACTATGTGTAGAACAGGGGGAATTGCAAGAGGTCTGTGCTGTGGAAGTAAAAGAAAGTCTCTAAGCCTTTTCTTAGAATCGGAATAATCTTGGCTCTCCCAGTGGAAATGCTCCCTCATGGTATGCAGGGTTTCCCCAAATGAGTAGTCCTCAGGAGGAGAAGCTGAAGGAATAGAATCTTCAGCATCAGAATCCTCATAGGGAGGAAGAGAATATCCCTGTTCTGAAGACGAATCAGAGGAAATGGAAACCTGATCAGAGAAATCATATTCAGTGTCTTGCCTAGGCCTCTTACCAGGAAGGGGATGGGAACCCCTGATTAAAGTAATTAGGTCTTCGGCCATTTTGAGCATCTGTTTCTTAGGCATAGAATTCTGTCCTGGAGAATGTTGTACTTGTTTCCTTGTCTTTAAAACTGTTTTAGACTTTGTCTTGGATGCTGAAGTAGGCTTTATATAAAGTTGTGTAGGTCTGAAGATACCCTCAGAAGCCGATGCCTGCACAGCGGCTCTGGACCCATCTGAGGGATTAACTTCCGAAGGGCCAATACCTTGAGTATCCAGAGGCCTAGTTGTCTCCACGTGGGAGTCGGAGGCGGCCTGTGGCTCTGAGGTAGTGGGAGTCAGGGGCTGCGAAAGCACCTCACTGAGCACCGGCGAACCGGCAACTGGCCTAGAAGAGGCTTCGTCGTAGGTTTTGGACCTCGGATGCTTGTCCTTGTCTTTATCCTTGCGTTTTTTATGAATTCCGGTCGTCAGTTGTTCCGACGGCATTATACAGTTAAACCTTCTGCCAAAATAATGAAAAGCAAAATTGTACCGACGCTTAATCGTGCGTTGCTTAAATCTAGCACAAAACTGACAACTAGCAACGTCTTGGTCCGGGCCTAGACAAGGAATACAGTAAGAATGAAAATCCTTATGAGGTATTTGCTTCCCACAAGAAATACAATTGTTAACTTTTTCTGACATCGGTCTGGAGCAAGAAAAAAGTTTCCCCAATGGGGTACTTAGCTTTATTGAAGACTTCGGATCTGAAATTAAATTTCGAAAATCTCAGGAGTCGGCCGACCGGCACTTGCGAACTGCTTTTGCTTCGGGCACCGCGCGGCAAGAAAGACTGAAGAAAATGGCGTCAGCTGCATCTTTTGTACACCTGGCGCACTGACGTCAGGGAAGAGGCGACAACAACCGACACCGGACCAGGACTTTGGAATTCAGGCCGACTGTGGGTAGCCTGCCAGCAGGATAACCCAAGTGTAATGACTGCAACAGTGGAACACGATGAACATCTCGGTAGTTTTCAAAAGAACGATAGCCGTGAAAGAAGGTGTCGGTTTATGTCGGGATTTGGTGTTGCGAAGACTTCCTCAGAAGCCGGTGCCTGCACAGTGGCTCCTGACCCTTCCAAGGTAGAGACGACTGCAGGATCCTTAAGACGAAGAAGAATTCTGCGGCATACCAGACTCCAAAAGAGTCTCGATAGCAGCCTGCGAATTAACTGAAGCGGGCATTAGGGGCTGCAAAAGCACCTCACTGAGTTCCGGAGGGCTTACGACCAACTTAACGGAAGCGTCATCGAAAGGTTTGGTCTTGTGCAGTCTGTCTCTGTCTTTATCTTTACGTTTTTTCAGAAGCTTTGCTTCGGATGGCTTACCGAAGCCATATTGGAATTCAAGGACTGTAAACGGAAACATCTTGCTACAGTAAGGACCTGACGACGAATAGTTCTGGCGTTAAACAAAGCACAGAAGCAACAATGAGGGACTTCGTGGTCTGGGCCTAAACAAGTGACGCAGTAGGAGTGGAAGTCCAGGGTGTGGTATTTGCTTTCCACAGGCGAGACAATTAACTTTTTCTGACAGCTGTTAGTGCAAGAAAAAAGGATCCCCAATGGGGTACTTATCTTTCGAAAACTTCAATTCGGAAACGAAATTGAGGTAACAGCCGACTGGTACTCGTGCGAACTGCTTCTGCTTTGGGCTCCATGGCAAGAAAGACTCATGTAATGGTGTCAGACGCCTTCCTTTATACCACTGACAACCTGACATCAGTCCTCAAGCGACAACAACAGACGCAGAAATACTAAGCCTCTGGTATTCAGGCCGGCCAAGTGCTACCCTGGCAGGGATAGCCCAAATGTGATGACTGCAACAGTGAAACATGAAGAACATCCAAGATGCTCTCCTCCAAAAAAAGAAGCCAATCTGGTGATTCCCTGCCATTAATAAACTCTACAATAGAAGGAAGAAACAGTTTTAGAAAAAGGTGAAGTCCCAAGACTGGAGGAAATTCCCTTATTAGCCTCAACAAAAAGTTGAGATCTCTCATCAAAACCTCCAAAGCCAGCTATGAAGGCAGAATTGTGGCAGACACTAAAAACAACCACAAAGCCTTCTATAGTTATATCAAGAATCTCTGAGTTACTGCACAATGGTACCTCGTACACTGAGCCAACAGATATTGCCAACATACTGGCCAACAGATTCAGTTGCCAACTTTACCCCTCCCAAAGGACCAATCTCAATACCAGAAGAATGCCAGGTACCCAGCATTACTGCTGCACAGGTTAAAGCTGCATTATCCAAGGCCAGGAATACAGCTTCCGTGGGACCCAACAATATCCCTGGCTGCATTCTACATGAATTAGACAGTGAACTGGCACCACATCTGTCTGCCCTGTTCACTCACAGCCTCACCTCAGGTTGTCAGCAACCTCTCCTTCGACCACCACATTGCAACTGTGGTCAGAAAGCCTTTCTATGTGGCACATCTCATTACCAAGGGATTTGCATCCATTAAGAAACAGGTCATTGTCTCTCTCTACTCTTCCCTCATTAGGCCAATCATAGAGTATAATGCCCCATTTGGCATGTACCTCACTAGACACCTGCAACAGCTGGAGAGGCCACAAAAGTACCTCACGAAGAGGATCCCAGGCCTTAAACACATGCCCCTACATGGCCATACTCAAAAACCTCCAGCTATTCTCTGTCTCATATCATCTACTAAGAGGCGCTCTCTGCTTGACATACAAAGCCATGCCTTACCCAGCTCTATTAGAAATGCCACATCTAAAGAAATCTCAATCCCTCCACACCACATGCTCCAGAGACCTCAACCTCATTAACACAATCAACAGACCATGCTGGAGGGACAGGTTCATAACTCAGACACTGCCCATGCTCTGGAACAGGCTTCCATACATGTCAAGAAGAGCACCTCACTGGCCCTCTTCAAGAGGAATCTTGATGAGTGGATGGGAAATAGAAAGCTCATCCTGGGGATCAACTCCAGTGTCTACTTGATAGAGGCAGTGGGAACAAACGTCAGGCAGCACAATGCCAGGGCACTTCTACGGGCTAGGCTTGTAAAGGCTCCAGGGCCATTAGCCTAGTACACACCTATGAAACAATGAACTTTTACATGACTTTGTTATGTATCTGGAAAATAGGCATTCTTGTTTTAAATTTACTGTACAGTACTCCTATAAATGTATTGATTTTTTTAGACGTCACTTTGACCTTAGATGAGAAAGGGATTTTTGGAACTTCTTTATATAGGAAAGAATGTTGAAAAAAACAGCCTCTTGCATATGACTAGTAAACATTTTACACATGTCTACAATAATGTTGTGAAAGGTCAATTTCTTAAAATGTCTAGGTTGCATACTGATGATTATGAATATTCTTTGGCCAAAGAGAATTTAACTTGTGACTTTGTACACAGAGAATATCAACACCGAGACATTAAATGTCTCTTCTCTGAAGCACAAACACTAAGGTCAACTGCTGGGAAGCCCTATCTTAACATAGGTTTAGGAGGTCCTCACTGTTTGTGACATTATTGAGACTGGAAACAGAATAGCTGTGTTAAATTTTACCATAACCATAGATGTCCTTCTCTTCTATATGCTGCAGTATTCATAACATGGGGGACTCCACCTCTGGCTGACTCGTACGTCTGTGGCCAGTATACAAACGTCTAACGCTACTGTGAGGTATATGTGATGTTGCATGGTATTCAAACGTGCGTCAGTCATAAAGTGACAGGTATAAAACAGACATCGGCACGTACCAGACCTCAGAACTGAATGCCACAAAAAGCACCAGCCTGATCCAAAGCAAGGAAAACAAGGCACCATAAACAGGCAAGCATCAGGGGGAAGGTGGGTGGGTGGGGGGAGTAATACTGCAGTATATAAAAGAGAAGGACATCTATGGTTATGGTAAGATTTTACATAACTATTCTGTGTCCTTCTATTCATATGCTGCAGTATTCATAACATGAGGGAGAGTAGCAAAGCTTATGCAGAGGAAGAACTGGGCGAAGGATAAAAAAACATTTTCCACAAACCCATGCAGAACATTCCAGGCAAACCCAGCTACGGACCTGGAAATGCCATCAAGTTTATAATGTTTTGTGAAAGTATGAACAGAGGACCAAGTAACTGCTTCCAAGATAGAGGAAATGTCTAAGCCTTTAAAGAAGGCCCAGAGAAAGCCATTGTTCTCGTGGAATGTGCCCTATTAGGTGAGAATAGTTTTTTGCATAAGCCACATAACAGAAGGAAATAGTTTTGGAGATCTAAGTGGAGGTAGTCTGCTTGGAAACAGGTTGGCCCAGGCCCCTTGGGTGACAGCAGACAAATAGGTGGTCAGATTTTCGAATAGGCTTGGTTTTATCCAGATAACATCAGAGTTGTCTGTGCACATCTAAGGTGTGTAGTATCCTCATGCTAGAAGTCTAAGGAGACAGTAAAAAGGTTGGAAGATTGATGGACTGACAGAGAACTCACTGACCACCTTGGGCATAAAAGATGGGTTAGTGAGTAGGGAAACCCTATCGCTGTGGAAAACTGTAAAGGGGAGGAGGACATGAGAGCATGCAACTCAGACACCCTTCTGGCAGAGATAATGGTCACAAAATATACTGTTTTCCAAGTGTAGTACTGCAGGGAAGCAGAGTCTTGCTGGCTCAAAAGAGGCCAGTGTAAGCTTTTCTAAGACAAAGTTGAGATCCAAAGGAGAGGGAAAGTACAGCTGTGTACACTTACCATAAAAGTAGATGTTTGAGTGTATTCACCTGTTGCAGTTATCACACTTGGGTTATCTGCCTGCAGGTAGCCCTCAGTCAGCTCGAATACAAGAATCTTGGGATTTCTGCGTCGAATGCTGTCGCCTCTTCCATGATGTCACGGGTATAAAACATGCAGCCGATGCCATTACATCAGTTTTTCTTGCCCCAGATGTCAGGAGCCCCCAAAATAGGAAGCAATTACATGGTGTGGAACACCTCCAGTAAAAAGTAAATACCACACCCATAAGATATGACCAAAAACAGGATAGGTAGAAAGCACAGAAGAGTCAGGGGGGCTTGGAGGGAGAGTAACCAGGACTGCAACAGTGAATACACTCGAACATCTACATTTATGGCAAGTGCACACAACTGTACTATGTTCTTCATGTTTCACTGTTGCAATCATCACACTTGGGTTGATTCCCAAAGCTGAGGAAGGGTGGAGGCAGTCAAGTAATAGTAGGGCTGGCTAGTAGGCCTTGTAAGACGGCTGTGGCAAATCCAGCTCTGGATTTAGAAAAGACAGGTAAGTGGTAATGCTTGGTGAAGGTGTGTACAGAACTCCAGGTTACAGCTTCCAGGATGTCCTTGGTAGGGACTCCCCTTAGAAATGCTGTAGAGGTTGAGGTAGCCCAAGTGGAATGAGTTCTGATCCCCATGTGGGGTAGGTTTTCCTTGGAGTTTGTGGCAGAAATGGCTGCAGTGCGCTATCCATTTGGAAATGGTTTGCTTTGTAATGGCCTTGCCCTCTGCCCCTATTGCAAAGCTGACTAGCAGCTGGTCAGATTTTCTGAAAGGCTTAGTCCTGTCAAGGTAGAACCTGAGTTGTCTGTGCATGTCCAAGGAGTGCAGGATCCTTTCCCCTTTATTCTGAGGATTAGGGAAAAAGTTTGGTAAATGGATGGATTGGTTTAGAGTCACACTGGATACCACTTTGGGCATAAAAGATGGGTTAGTCCTGAGGGAAACTCTGTCAGCATGGAAAATAATGAAGGGTTCCACAGGCATTAGTGCCTGTAACTCAGACACTCTTCTTCCTGAAGTGATGTCTAGACGTAAGGCTGTTTTCCAGTGAATTTTGTTTGCCTGGCAGGAATTGAGCTTGCAGGTGCACTTGGTTGCTCAAGGCTGTGTTCCACAGGGCCATGGTTAACCTGCAGAGTGGGTAGGAATGAGTTCCCCCCTGCTTGTTTATGTACCACATAACTGTGGTGTTGTCTGTCTTTATCAAGAGTTGTCCTGGAAGGATAAGGTATTTGAAGGTTGTCAGAGCATTCTGTACAGCTAACATTTCTTTTTGAATGATATGTAGGTGAATTTGTCCTGGGCTCCATTTGCCTTGAATGCTTTTGCCAGCCATGTGAGCCCCCCATGCATAGTCTGATATCTCTGTTATCAGGGTTTTGGTGGCAAGGGGTTGAGTGAAAGGGAGTCCCTTGTTGTGGTTGCAAGCCTCTGCCCACCAAAGGAACTCTGCCTTTAGACAAGGAATGATAGGAATAATTGTTTCCAGGTCCTGAGAATTCTGGCACCAGAGACTTTTTAAGTACTACTGAAGTTTCCTCATATGCAGTCCTGCATATGGAATTAGTAAAATGCATGAGGCCATGAACTCTAGGGCTTGCAGTATTTTTCTTGCAGATAGCTAGGTTCTGGTGGCCATTAGTTTGAAGTAGTTTGTCAAATAAACCTGTTTTTTCTGGAGTAAGGAATGCCATCTGCGAAGTTGTGTTCAAACTTGCTCACAGGAATACAATCTTTTGGCTGGGCACCAGATGTGATTTCTCTTCACTGATGGTGTACCCCAGAGAAGTTAGAAGTCTCTTTACAAATGCCAGGTGCTGAAGTAGCAATTCCTGACTGTTGGCCTGAATCAGGCAATCGTCCAAGTATGGATAAATTTTAATATTTCTCTGCCTGCAGTATGCAATGGCTGGAGCCAGGCACTTTGTGAAAACCCTGGGCGCAGTAGATAAGCCAAAGGAAAGTGCAGAGACCTGATAGTGCATAGAGCCTGCCCTGAAACATAGACATTTCCTTCAAGATTCCCTTATGGAGATCTGCAGATAAGCTTCTTTTAAGTCTAGGGTGACTAGCCAGGAGTCCTTGGCTAGCATAGGAAGCAGATGTTGTAGTGTAAGCATTTTGAATTTTGGGACCACCAGGAAGGTGTTGAGAATGGACAGGTCCAGGATAGGGTGCAAAGAGCCTTCTTTTCTGGGCACCAGGAACAGTCTGGAGTAGAAACCCTGTCCTCTTTGCTCTATTGGAACAGGTTGAATAGCCCTGATACTGAGAAGAGAAAGTACTTGCTTTTGAGCCTCTGCCCACTGGTTTGGAGGGAGGTCTGGCAACCCACTTGGGGTTGACAGTGAGTGGAAGTAGAATCTGTATCCCTGGGATACAATGTTTAGGACACATTGGTCCTGGGTAATGGACATCCAGTTTTTTGTATGCAGGGCGAGTTTTCCTCCTAGGGGTGCAAGTACTTGGGTATGGCTGGGAAGGATGAGAAACAAGTCATTGTAATTTTTTTCCATAAGGGGGTGGCTTACCACTCCCTGTTTTTGAGAGGGGAGCATTCCATTGTTTAGATCTCTGCATACCCTGAGACTGTAGTCTTGGTGGTCTGTTGCCCCTGGGTTTGGGCTGAGAAGACCTGGTAGGGACTGGCAAGGACCATTTTTTAGAAGGACAATGCCTACTGAATCTAGGTGGCTGTACCTACAAGAAATCTTTAACACTTTGCATAGATTTAGCTTTTTCCTCCATCTTTTTAAGAACCTCTTCTGCTTTTGTGCCAAAAGTTCCTGGTTTAATGGAGCATCTAGTAATTTTGCTTTGACATGGTCTGCAAGATTTGTTCCTTCAACCAAGCATGCCTTCTCAGTACAGACCCTGTGGCAGCAGCCCTGCAAGATGCTTCTAAGGCATCAAAACCACACTGCAAAGTATGTTTACTGACTTGGTTTGCAGAATGCATTATCTCTTTTATATCTTTATTTTCTGCAAAATCTGGAAGCAACATTATTTTTTGTTTAATTAGTTCCATAATATGCTACTGGTACTTCAACATGTGAAACTGGCAATTCAAAGACCTGATGGCAAGAGTTGCAGAGGTATATACCTTCTTACCCCATCTGTCTAAAGCCCTCGGATCCCTGTCCGAAGGGGTAGGATTTTTGGCTGTAGTAGCCTTAATACCTTTAGGTCCCTAAGAAATGGTCTCTGGATCTGCAGTGGGATTCTTAAAGAGAAATGTGTGAGAGTCAGGTACCTTGCAGTACCTGTCAGGCTTTCTTGAGCTGGTGGCAAAGTATCAGGAGTAAGACTGGATTCCATGAAAACATCATCTACAATATCCAGGACAGGGGGTGTAGCTAGAGGCCTGTGCTGAGGCAAGTCTAAAAATTCTCTGAGTCTCTTTTTGGACTGTGGGTAGTCCTAGCATTCCCAGTGGAAATGCTCTCTTAAGGTATGCAAGGTTTCACCAAAAGAAAAGTCCTCTGGAGAGGAGGCAGAAGGAATGGAATCCTCTGCATCTGTATCCTCATAGGTAGATAAAGGTATATCCTGGTAATCAGAGGGACCAGAGTCATCAGACGGGAAATCAATTCTTTGTCTTCTACAGGGGGAAGGCTGGCTTTCCCTAATTAAAGTTATGAGGTCTTCATCCATTCTAAGCATTTGTTTCTGTGGCATGGGAGCTTGAGAATGCGCTGTGGTCGTTAGTTTTCTAGGTGTAGTGCGAACTCTGGGCCTGAGAAACTCTGTCATTTTAGTCTGAAACGAAGTCGGTTTAATACGAACATTAGAAGGTCGGAATACACCCTCAGAAGTCAGTACCTGCACAGCGGCTTCGAACCCACCCAAGGTAGAGACATCCACAGGTTCCATAATCAAAGAAGCATCTCGCAGCATACCAGCCTTCAAATGGGTCTCAGCAGAGGCCTGCAAATCTGTAGAAGCGGGTATCAGGGGCTGCGAAAGCACCTCATTGAGTACCGGCGGACTGGCGACTAGCTTAACAGAAGCGTCGTCGGCAGTTTTGGACCTATGCGGTCTGTCTCTGTCTTTATCCTTACGTTTTTTTTGGAAGATCGGTAGTCAGATGGCTTACCGAAGCCATTTCGGAATACGGAGAATGAGAGTGAAAGAATTTAGCAACAAAGATAGCCCGATGATGAATAGTTCGGGCGTTAAACAAGGCACAAAACTGACAGCGAGGAACGTCGTGGTCTGGGCCTAAACAGGTGATGCAGTAAGAATGAAAATCTCTGTGAGGTATTTTCTTTCCACAGGCAAGACAATGGTTAACTTTTTCTGACATCGGTTAGAGCAAGAAAAAAGAATCCCCAACGGGGTACTTGGCTTTAGAATACTTCAGGTTTGAAACTCGAAAAATGAAAATTGCAGGTAGCGGCCGACCGGCACTTGTGAACTGCTTCTGGCTCCCGCACGGCAAGAAAAGCTGATGTAATGGCATCGACTGCATGTTTTATAGCCCTGACGCCACGGAAGAGGTGACAGCATCTGATGCAGAAATCCCAAGACTCTGGTATTCGGGCCGACTGAGGGCTACCTACAGGCAGATAACCCAAGTGTGATGACTGCAACAGTGAAACACAAAGAACATTTGGTTTCCTTGGTGGTCTGATGTGAAGGATGTCTTTTAAGAAGGGTTTACCTTCCAACTTGGAAGCTAAAGGGGGAGACATAGGTAGAAAAGCAGAAATATGAACTTTTACTGAGGAATATGAACACCCACTCTACAGTAATTCACAGAGGTAGGACCACTGTAACATCCGCTAACAGTGGCTGTAAATCCTTTTCGAGACACCAGATGGAAAACCTTTTCCATTTGGAAACATGGGATTTCCTAGTTGTGGGTTGTCTGGCCTACTGCAGAACTTGTAGCACGTCGCAGAAAAAAACGTGTCTGAAGGGAATCAAAACCCTAATACCCACACAGTCGGCTGTAGTGTTGACATGTGTGGGTGAACTAACAGTCCCTTGTCTTGTGTGAGTAGATTCATTTTTTGGAGTAATCTGTGGTGACTGCCCTTGGCTAAATGCAGAAGAAGGGGGAACCAATGTTGTCTTGGCCAAAAAGGAGACACCAGAAAGATTTTTGGTTGCTCCTGTTGAATTTTCAACAGGACCCTTTGAAGAAGTACGAAGGGAGGGAATGCATAAAGAAACATCTCCTTCCAAGAGAAGGATAGGGCATCCATCTTCCATGCCAAGGGATCTGGGACCCTGGCACAAAACTTGGGAAGTTGCCTGTTTATGGGGGAGGCAAAGAGATCTACCTGAGGTATACCCCATCAATGGACCATGTCCAGAAACACATCTCTGTGAAGCATCTATTTGTGGAATTAAGTCATGTACCTGCTCAGTGAGTCTGCCACCACATTCTGAGTGAAGGGAATGTAAATCAGCAGGAAGAAGTCCTTAGTGAACAGGACGGAAGTGCTTAATAAACTGGTTTGCTGCTTTGGAGTTTGGGCGTATTTTACTTTTGGCAGCATTTCCTCCCTTTGGCTGGTTTGTTTATAGCATTTTATTTTGCCTGAGGTTTGCTGTGTGGATTTAACATGGAATGTAAATCAGCAGGAAGTAAATTTGACTGTGGACAGTTAATTCCCAGGCATGCATGGCCAGTCTGCACAGAAGGTAGGACTTTGTCCCTCCCTGTTTGTTGACATACCAGAGACTAGAACAGAAAACCCTGCGAGTACAGCAGCTGCATGGTCTCAATAAAGGTAAATGCACTTCAAAAAAATAGAAAGACCAGCATACAATGGCACCAAAAAATACTTTAATAAAAGTATTCTTAGAAAACAAACCGGTTTCGGCTGTATGGGTACATAGCCTTCATCAGTATAAATAACAGCAAATTAAGAAATACTTTAAATACAAAAAGCATAGGACATGTGATCAATTAAAGATGCTCATTAAGTCCTGGTTTAAAGAGACCTCCCAGTTTAACAATCCATTTTTTCTCCATAGTGTTTAACAAATCATGCCAACCCAATTTGTTATTCCTGGGTCTCATGATTTTATCAATAATAGTGAAATTGAAATTGGCATTTTTATGTAACAGGGTATGCTTATAAAGGGCAATAGTTTCTTTATGGTGTTTTATCTCGCTAAGGTGTTCAGATATTCTGAATTTAAGGGGTCTGGAAGTTTGTCCTATAAAGAAAGCTGAACAGTTACAACTAGCTAGGTAAACACCCAATCAGAAGTGCAACTGGCAAAAAACTGAATATCATAGACTTGAGGGGGTGTTTTGACTACTGAAACTTTTAGTTTTTAATATCCTGGGGCAGTGAACGCAATGGCCACAAGGGTGGTAACCAATTAAAAGGTCACCTAACAAGGTGGCTTGGGTTGATTTTATATTGGGAGACTGCCCATGTTTTAAATGGTTGAAAAATGCAGCAAGATTTTTACCTTTCCTGAATGAGAAAAGACAACTATCACCCAACAATTCACTCAGTCTAGTATCACATGTCAAGAAGTTCCAGTGATGTTGTACAATATTCACTAAAACCTTGATGTTGCGTCCATAAGTAGTAATTAACCTTGGGGGCCTACCACCTCTATCACCCTTTTCTTTATAAAGAAGAAGGTTCTCACGTTCCATATTGTCTACCACGTTTCATGTGTATAACTTGACCCATTTTGAAACCTCTGTCCCTAAATCTAAGCACTAAATCATCCCTGAAATGTCTATAAGTATTACTATTGGAACAGATGCGTTTCATTCTCATGAATTGAGATTTAGAAATATTCTTACAGATATGAGGTGGATGAAAGCTGGTGGCATGGAAAATCAAATTATTTTTGGGAAATTTCTGATAGACTTCAGTGGTCAACATATGGTCAGGTGCTCTAGAGACCAAAACATCCAAAAAAACGATTTTGTTTTTATCAAAGTTGACTGTGAATTCAATTCCCCATTTGTTCTCATTTAGATATGTGATGAATTCCAAAAGGTATTCCGTATCCGATCTCTACACCAATCAGCAATCATCCAAGTATCTCCTCCAAATATCCATTTCTTCTATATATAAGTTATGGGAGTTATCATAAATAATCTGTTCTTCAATATAGGCCATAAATAAATCGGCATATATTGGTGAAAAAGATGCTCCCATAGCTGTACCTTTTATCTGTAAGAAGCATTTGTCCCGATAGAAAAAGATGTTCTTTGTGAGTGCATGTTCAGTCAGACACAGTAACAGTGTATTGAAACCTGGTTTATACATTTCTATTTTATTTAACCAATATTCTAAGGCTTCTAACCCTGCCCAGTGTGGAATATTGGTATAGAGAGATGTGGCATCTAATGTACACATCAACCAATCTGGTTCTAATTGTACCTCAGAAATGATCTGAAGAAATTCTGTGGTGTCTCTGATGCAAGCTGTAACACATTTGAGAAATGGTTGCAGGTATTTGGTAAGGAAAAGGGACAGAGGATCAGTGAGTGAATTTCTGCCAGAGACAATAGGTCTACCAGGGGGGGTTCTTTGGATCTTTATGTATTTTTGGCAGAAAATATATGTATTGTGGACAAGGGTTAGTTATTGTTAATTGTGTTTTGGTGTTATTGCTAATAATACCCTCTTCTACTGCTAAAGAAAGGAAATCATCAATTTTTTGTTTAAAGAAGGGGGTAGGGTCGATACTAAGATGAGTATAATAACGTACATCAGACAGCTGTCTATTAGCTTCCTTATCGTACTGATGCCAATCTTGTACAACTACAGCCACTCCCTTGTCGGCCCCTATAATGACTAACTCATGGTTATTGGCTAACTTGACGATATTGTCCATAGATGTTTTGGATATGTTGTTCGCCACGAGATAATGATTCCTAAACTGAAAGTGAAGATCCTTTATGATAGCATTTTGAAATAAGGACACATTCTGATTCATAGGGGGGTATAAAGGAAGACTTATGATACTTAAAGTCATCAGTGATCTTTGAGGTTGTCTGTTCCTGAAAAAATAATTTTAGATTAAAATTCCTGCAGAATGAAAGTATATCATTAACACAATTTTCTTCAGAAACAAAAAAAAAAAAAAAACAGGTATGAATGATAGTCCTTTATTCAGGATTTCAACATCTGAAGCTGTGAGGGTATATGTAGAAATATTGGTTATGTTTACATCTGTTCCTTGTGTACAAACATTTGGAACAAAGTCTCCATATTGTCTACTTCCACAATGTTTCCTGCCCACCCTCCTCCTCCAAGGTGTAAATCCTGTAGGGCAGAAGAGTTCCTTCTTTTCATAGCGGGGGAGCCGGTGGCACTCACTGAATCAGTCTCTAAACCAGAGGATGATTCCTCGTCTGATGTATGTGTGTTGTGTATGGAGCCCTTTTTTAAAATAGATTTGGTACGTTTCCTTTTAAAAGGTGTCCGATTATGTTGGGTAAATCGAACATGTTTATCCTTACCAAAGTTGAAGGGATCCCCTTTATCACAATCCCCTAAGTTCCTAAGGAACTTCTTTTTCTTTCATTCTTTGAGCTGGGTTTCCGGAGTGATCAACTCTTTACCAGGATTCTTAAGATTAGTATGATATATGGGTTGTCCTTCATACTTTTTGGCCATATCACATAACTGGGTGATGGATTCTATCCCTTTGTCTATGATTCTATTGTGATGATTAGCTAGTATCTCCACAAATTTGAGAGAAGCCTGCTGTTGCACTTCCCTCCACTACTTGATTAAAATGTCATCAGGGTTACTGACTAGTGATTGTGTGTGAATACGTAAACCACTTGGTGTTATACCTTTGGTTAAATAAGTCCGAAAAAGCTTGTAGTGCCAAATATTACTGCATAATAAATGCATATGTTTATTTAAATTCAAAAAGATTGTCTCACAACTTTCCACATTGGGGCAAGCATCAGTGTCTTCCACATTCTCCCCAAGCATCCCCAGTCCAAAGACTGATAAAGTCCTCCCTATCAGAAGCAAAGCCCTTTAGTAAATTGTCCAATTCCATAACGTATGAGAAAGGTATAATAAAATAATGACTAAATGGGCCCAGAATCAATGATAAACTCAAATATATTTCGAAAACAGAACCCAGAAGTTCTGGAATATTAATAAACAAAGTAGCCAATGTGGTACTGTAACTGAAAACAATGCATCACTTAATGTTATTATAGTATAGAAAAGACCACGGCCGATTCATACAAAGATCAATAAGCACTAGGCCCAGAATAATATGGTCACAAAGATATCACCAAAATATAATACAACCCAATAGTACTGTATTATATAAAACAATAGGCCATAAGCCGATCATTGTATGAACCAATAAGCCCCAGGTCTATAGAAAAGACGTACAAAATCCAAATGTAATATTATACAAATTGTTTCCAGAATCAATAGTCAACAGTGACTAGTGTAAGGATAAAAATGGGAACATCAATAGGAAATGAATGAAGGGACTCATTAATGCTGTGCCACAAGGCCATAATTCATGAAGCTAGGCTAAAAAATAATGAGCAGTAATGTGGTACAATACAAGCTTTTCAAGGAATGACCATAAGAGGCATAGCTTATGTGTTGATAAAAATCAACATTCAAGAAATGTAATCATAAACATAAAATATAATTATGTCTGACTGTAAGAAAAAATAGCATGATCCTCTAGGTCCAACCAGTTATACATATCTGTGAGGATAAATCCAAATCATGGGTCTATTCAACCAAAAGACTAAAGTCCCTGAAAACCTTAAATGAATAATGCCAATGCTAACAAAACTGATGGCATAAACGATCTTCGTAGAAAAGTGAAAAAACACAAAATATCTAGCAAATCTAATAGGATCAAATATGTAATAGTCAATAGGCAACAAAAAATATAAAAATACAAAATGCTGAATCCATTAATGCAAGGAAATATGTAACAGCCTGTGGTCGATAAGACATTGTTCATAAGAGAACCAATTACAAAAACGAGTAAAGTCCCCCAATCTGTAAATTGCATTGTTGACCATCCTTGTTTCTTCCAATACAAATACTTGTTGTAGTGAATAAACAAAGTTATCAATCTGAAGACATAGATCGATAAGGCGAATGATTCTACAGATACAAAAATATATTTATGTCCACACTCACATGATTATAATGGAATACCAAGCACAACCTGCCTTAGTTACATCGCTCATGCTGAACTACTGTTTAAATACACTGGCCCCAATGGTAGTGTGAAACACATAAAAAATCATCGCCCATGTCTTGGTTTGATGGAAAGAAAATCCAAAGAATGTCACAAACGGTTATATACACAACCGCCAAAAAGAAACAAATGAATTAGTTGCCAAAAATCCAATAATGGCATTTCAAATGAAAGAAACCAAGTGTCAAAGTGGAAATATTACCCAAAAAGATTAACGTGTCCCAAGTAGTGTGTTGAAGCCCAGGAATCTGTTATCAGTATTTTCCAACTGTTATAATCCTACTGGAAGGTCATAGCTAGATTAAATGAACGTTTCTTGAAAAAAAATATCAAGCACAACCTGCCTTAGTTACATCGCTCATGCTGAACTACTATTTAAATGTACTGGCCCCAATAGTAGTGTGAAACATATGAACAATCATCGCCTTTGTCTTGATTCGATGAAAAGAAAGTCCAGAGAATGTCACCAACAGTTATACACACAGCTGCCAAAAAGAAATAATTGAATTAGTTACAAAAAATCCAATAATGACGTTTCAATTGAAAGAAACCAAAAGTCAAAGAGGAAATGTTACCAGAAAGGTTGACGTGTCCCAAGGAATGCATTAAAGCCCAGGAATCAGTTCTCAATATGTTCAAGTAGATATAATCCAAGTGGAAGTCTGTAGCTAGATGAAATAAATATTCCTTGAAAAGGAGAAATGGCCCACGCATACCACAAAACACCACAGAGTGAGGAAAATGTCTGAATGTTATTTATTGAACAGAATCCAACTCCTTCAACTTATAAAGAAAATGTTAAAGTATTCCAAACGGGGTCTCCAGGAGAGCAAACTAAGACCACAAAACTGCAACCTGAGTGCAGTGGGTGCCACAGGCCAACCACAGAGAAAAGCAAGGAACTAGAACAACAGAAAACCCTGCGAGTACGGCGTCTCAATAAAGGTAAATGCACTTCAAAAACATAGAAAGACCAGCATACAATGGCACCAAAAAATACTTTAATAAAAGTATTCTTAGAAAACAAACCGGTTTCGGCTGTATGGGTACATAGCCTTCATCAGTGTAAATAACAGCAAATTAAGAAATACTTTAAATACAAAAAGCATAGGACATGTGATCAATTAAAGATGCTCATTAAGTCCTGGTTTAAAGAGACCTCACAGTTTAACAATCCATTTTTTCTCCATAGTGTTTAACAAATCATGCCAACCCAATTTGTTATTCCTGGGTCTCATGATTTTATCAATAATAGCGAAATTGAAATTGGCATTTTTATGTAACAGGGTATGCTTATAAAGGGCATTAGCTTCTTTATGGTGTTTTTTCTCGCTAAGGTGTTCAGATATTCTGAATTTAAGGGGTCTGGAAGTTTGCCCTATATAGAAAGCTGAACAGTTAAAACTAGCTAGGTAAATCACTCAATCAGAAGTGCAATTGGCAAAAAATCGAATATCATAGACTTGGGGGGTGTTTTGACTAATGAAACTTTTCTACATATACCCTTCACTGCTTCAGATGTTGAAATCCTGAATAAAGGACTATCATTCATACCTGTTTTTTTTTGTTTCTGAAGAAAATTTTGTTAATGATATACTTTCATTCTGCAGGAATCTTACTCTAAAATTATTTTTTCAGGAACAGACAACCTAAAAGATTACTGATGACTTTAAATTTTCTAAGTCTTCCTTTATACCCCCTATGAATCAGAATGAGTCCTTATTTCCATAACCATGAGTTAGTCATTATAGGGGCCGACAAGGGAGTGGCTGTAGTTGTACAAGATTGGCATCAGTACGTAAGGAAGCTAATAGACAGCTGTCTGATGTACGTTATTATACTCATCTTAGTATCGACCCTACCCCCTTCTTTAAACAAAAAACTGATGATTTCCTTTCTTTAGCAGTAGAAGAGGGTATTATTAGCAATAACACCAAAACACAATTAAGAATAACTACCTTGTCCACAATACATATATTTTCTGCCGAAAATACATAAAGATCCAAAGAACCCCCCCTGGTAGACCTATTGTCTCCGGCAGAAATTCACTCACTGAACCTGTCCCTTTTCCTTACCAAATATCTGCAACCATTTCTCAAATGTGTTAGAGCACGCATCAGAGACACCACAGAATTACTTCAGATAATTTCTGAGGTACAATTAGAACCAGATTGGTTGATGTGTGCATTAGAAGTCACATCTCTATACCAATATTCCACACTGGGCAGGGTTAGAAGCCTTAGAATATTGGTTAAATAAAATAGAAATGTATAAACCAGGTTTCAATACAGTTACTGTGTCTGAATGAACATGTACTCACAAAGAACATCTTTTTCTATCTTGACAAATGCTTCTTACAGATAAACGGTACAGCTATGGGAGCATTTTTTGCACCAATATATGCCGATTTATTTATGGCCTATATTGAAGAACAGATTATTTATGATAACTCCCATAACTTATATATAGAAGAAATGGATATTTGGAGGAGATACTTGGATGATTGCTGGTTGGTGTGGAGATCGGATACGGAATACCTTTTGGAATTCATCACATACCTAAATGAGAACAAATGGGAATTGAATTCACGGTAAACTATGATAAAAACAAAATAATTTTTTTGGATGTTTTGGTCTCTAGAGCACCTGACCATACATTGACCACTGCAGTCTATCGGAAATTTCCCGAAAATAATTTGTTTCTCCATGCCACCAGCTTTCATCCACCTCATATCTGTAAGAATATTCCTAAATCTCAATTCATAAGAATGAAACACATCTGTTCAGATAGTAATACTTATACACATTTCAGGGATGATTTAGTGCTTAGATTTAGGGACAGAGGTTACAAAATGGGTCAAGTTATACACACGAAACATGTGGTAGACAATATGGAGTGTGAGAACCTTCTTCTTTATAAAGAAAAGGGTGATATAGGTGGTGGGCCCCTAAGATTAATTACTACTTATGGACGCAACACCAATTTTTTAATGAATATTGTACATCACTGGAACATCTTGACATGCGATACTAGACTGAGTGAATTGTTGGGTGATAGATGTCTTTTCTCATTCAGGAAAGGTAAAAATCTTGCTGCATTTTTCAACCATTTAATACATGGGCAGTCTCCCAATATAAAATCAACCCAAGCCACCTTGTTAGGTGACCTTTTAATTGGTTGCCACCCTTGTCGCCATTGCGTTCACTGCCCCAGGATATTAAAAACTAAAAGTTTCAGTAGTCAAAACATCCCCTCAAGTCTATGATACTCAATTTTTTGCCAACTGCACTTCTGATTGGGTGATTTACCTAGCTAGTTGTAACTGTTCAGCTTTCTATATAGGACAAACTTCCAGACCCCTTAAATTCAGAATATCTGAACACCTTAGCGAGATAAAACACCATAAAGAAACTAATGCCCTTTATAAGCACACCCTGTTACATAAAAATGCCAATTTCAATTTCACTACTATTGATAAAATCATGAGACCCAGGAATAACAAACTGGATTGGCATGATTTGTTAAACACTATGGAGAAAAAATGGATTGTTAAACTGGGAGGTCTCTTTAAACCAGAACTTAATGAGCATCTTTAATTGATCACATGTCCTATGCTTTTTGTACTTAAAGTATTTCTCAATTTGCTGTTATTAACACTGATGAAGGCTATGTACCCATACAGCCGAAACCGGTTTGTTTTCTAAGAATACTTTTATTAAAGTATTTTTTGGTGCCATTGTATGCTGGTCTTTCTACATTTTTGATTGAAATACCAGAGAACCTAGGTATTGTCTGTAAACCATCTTACTACTTATGGACAGCTTGGATTTGAAGATTTGTAGGACGAAGATTAGGGCCCTCATCTCCTTTATACTGACATGCTCACTTTTCTGGGTTGGAGACCAGATGTTTCTGACACTCCATGAGTCCAAAGCTGCTCCCCACCTCATGTCTGACGCATCTGTGTAGAGGTCCTGAGTAAGATGAGGCAGTTGTAAAGGTAACCCTGGATTCCTTGAAACTTGATGGCTCTACCAGTATAATTCTTTTTTCAGGCAAGTCAGGAGCGGGACAAACTCCAGAGGGTGAGAGTGTTGTACATAAACTGTTCGAAAAAAAAACACTGGAATTTTATCATGTGCAACCTGGCTAAGGGGAGCATGGGAATTGTAGAAGCCATGAGGATTCCTCATCACCTCAGGAAAACTCCTCAGAAGTCGTCGTTTGAGGGGTGAAAGAGGGAATGCAAGGAGAAGGGAGGGGGAGAGAGAGATGAAGAATGGCTCAAAGCCATGAAGGCATTGAACAAGCCTTGGAAGATGGCCTGCCAATCCGCAGGCTGATCCTGAGGGGCTGGCGAAACATATTTGTTCTAAATCTTTTTGATTTTGGGAGCCTCCATGTGATGGAACGTGAATGGGCCAGATGTCGGCCTACATTCTACAATGTTGGCAGGGACATCCTGATGTATGATGATATGACCACCACCACATGGGCCCTCCAGTAACCACGAGCTGGGGTTTCCCCCCATGCCTGAGTTGGGCACCTGCAATTCCCTCAAGGACATGCTGGTAGGGTCCTTCATGCCCTCCACACTTCTTTCCCATTAAAGGAGAATCTACAGACTCCAGAACGGTCTCCGGGTCAACATCGGCCTCAGGAAGGACGTCTGGAACCAAAGGAGCAGTGGGTAAAATCAGGCCTAGGCTTCTTGGCATTAACTTGGGGCACGGCTGAAGAGCCCAAAGCAGTTTCCATGTCCTGCGCAAGGCACTTAAGGTGCTGGTATTCAAGATATGAGTTGAGAGAAGCTAAGCGACTATGCAAGGTCTTGGGTAGGATCTACTTCATTTGCCCTAACGTCCAATTGACTGATACCCATCTGACTGAGACCAAATGACTGAAATTTCATTTGACTGGCACTTCATTTGACTGACAGTTCATTTCGCTGACAAGTATTACTGGCAGTCTCCAGAGCACTGTAAGGTAAGTAAATGGAATATGTCCCCTTCCCCACTGCAGTGCGACCCTGGAGTTAGAATATATAGTTAGGGGGGGTGTAGGGAGCACAGCCCCCCCACAATGGGGGGTGTGGGTGATGAAGCCCCCCTGCTTAATTTCATATTACATTGTTTGCTTTTGGTTTAATACTGTTTAGTAAAACAAATGTAAGTGGGCGGCTTCGCCCCTCCCCACACCCCCTTAACTATATATTCTAACTCTAGGGTTGCACTACAGTGGGGAAGGGGACACAGAAGTACCGAATGGTGAAACGTTTAATCCGGTCAAAACACCGATGTTGTTGGCGCATATGGACAAAACGAACACTTCTATTGGGTTGTCGGCAGGTGCCGACAACAGTACGGAGAACCCCAGCTCTTCAAATAGAGGCAAAGGTACTGCAAACACTTCTTTCCACACTTCGTGGAAGAGAAAAGATACAAGTGACTGGCTAAAAAAACCATTTAATATACAGTTTGATAACGCTAACAAGCGTTTATCAGCAGATGGTACTAGTTATTTTAACAAACTTGATAAGTTACATAGTTTAATGTTGAAGTTTAAAACGCTGACTATAGAGAACGAATACTTGACAGAATGTATTAACAGGAAAGTGGTTCCTAAGGGACTACGATTGTACAAGTACCCCAACAATGTTGTAGGGGGTTCTGATTTTCACCACGAATTATTAAATGTATTTAATCAGTGTGGTTTAGAAATTCTGAAATTAATTATCAAAGAAAACAATAGAGTGCAGGAAGTATATAACCACTGAAAGGTGTCCCAATCTAAGCGGAGCCACTGCAAGTACAACGAAAGTTCAGCTCACCAAAGTTCAGCTCACCAAAAATGTCCAGGCCCATAAACGTTCCAAAAGACTTTATTGAACAAATAACACGGAATAAAATAAACGTCGACCTAGGTTTCGTTCATAAAACGAACTTCATCAGAACACATCTCAGTACATTCTGAAACTTTAAATATAAATACCCAAGGAACTAATTGGGCCTGTTAACCAATGAAATTAATTGAACAACTATACACTGATTGAAATAAATTAAATAGTGAGTTAAACACCACATGCATCAATTTACAACAAAACCAAAGGCAGAATGCATAAGCTTGAGCCACCTATTCCATATTGTAAATGAAATGACAAGCATAAACCCCTACTATTGCCTATGTACATTGAATTACACAAATCCCGTGCACATAGTATATTATATTATAAATATGAATAGAAATAATTATGAAAATAAAAATGAATATAAAAATAAAAATAAAAATAAAATTGAAACTGAAACCAACTGAAACCATCTGCCGGTGCATATAAAATGATCCATATAAATTTATAATCACATAGTATAATACAACATTAAAACTTGTTATAGATGTATATACATTACACATAATTTCCCATTATGTATACCTGCCAAACGTAAACCTGTTGTTGAATACAACCATATACATATAATCAAATGGGTAAATGTATTTATGCAAGTAAAAATTACACATATAACACCTATATTAGTTATGTAATAATATATTAATTTATATTATATTAGTCAACTGTATAAATATAAATATATAAAAAAATGTGTAAAAGTGGAAATATACAAATATAAATAGTAGTATAATAAATAGTAATAATGTGTGAATATAAGGTGATTAAAATATAAAATTACTGTATATATTATAAAGAAAAAGTAAGTGTATGTATATATACACGAGGGTAATATTAAAAATAAAATGATAAATATTAATAATTTGATAATGAATAATAATAATAATAATTTTAATATTAATGAATAATACTAATAATAATTCATGAATGACTAGTGTAATTGGTTGTGTGGTCTGTTGGTGTCCAATGTATAATATTAAAATTCAAGTTTCAAGGTTAAGGAACAGGGAACAATAAAATCCAAATGATTAAAATTGTGTATTGTGTGTGGTATATAATAATGTAATGTTAAATTTATATATATATAACATGTGATGATAATTGTTAAACAGTTCCATGGGTGCGCAACCACTAGAACCCCTTAATGCTTTTCATCCATAAAATAGGCTTTATACTAGTAAATTCATTAAGACCAGGGTTTTGGTTGGCATTGAGTAATATCTGTAACTTTAATTCTAACACATCTAAATTATATTTGGTTACTTTCCCTTGTGAATCAAACTGTTGATGAATAATCCCAAGAAACTTAAAAGAATGATTTTGAAATTGATTAATGTGTCTAGCAAGGGCGTTTGTTGATTTATTATTCTTGATACTCATTAAATGTTCTTTAACCCTTGCCCTAAGTTGTCTACTAGTTTTGCCTACATAAAATCCCTCACACTGTTGACACTTAGCTATGTAGACAACATTTTTAGTGTAGCAGTTGATGTATTGTTTAATCCTAATATTATATCCGTTAATAGTTATATCACTATCTGTGTTAATCATATATTTACAGGTTGAACATCTACCACACTTGTGGTTGCCCACCGGTTTGAAAGACTCACTACCGATGTTGTTATTTATACCCTCAAAGATGTCCTTGAAAGAAATGTCCTTCCTAAACACATATTGTACGTTCCCTGTAAACATGTCCCCCAGGGTTTTATCTGAACTAATTAATTTCCAATTTTTATTAATTATGTCCTTTATATCTGAAGAAATACCATTGAAAGTGGTAATATATAGGGGAATATTGTTACGGATAAAATTACCCACTTCTACAACTCTACTTAAATCATTTTCCTTTGGGATAAAATCGTTACTAAGTAAAATGGGTTTGTATACACCATTCTTCCTTTTATATACCACTTCCTTAGCTATGTCTCCACAAAATTCAGATGGATAACCCCTATTCACAAATAAGAGACTAATAAATGCAATTTCCTGGTTAAAGTCCACTTCCTCGCTGACCATTCTTGCTGCCCTCACCATCTGTCCTTTGACCACTGCTTTTTTCTGATGGTGAGGGTGCCAGCTGTCAAAATGTAGATACAAATTTGAGAAAGTGGACTTTCTATATATATTGGACACTAACTTTTTACCAACCTTGTCATAGGTTAACTTAACATCTAAGTAACTGATGCTTTCTTCACTGATAGAATGTGTGAATCTTAAAAATGATACGTTATTGTTAATATATTCTAAAAACCTATCTAAATTACCTTTATCCCCTTTCCATATAATAAATAAATCATCTAAAAACCGGCCATAAAATTTGATGTATTGGTTAAATTCTGAATTAAACACATAGTTGACCTCCCAATAAGTTAACACAAAATTAGCGAAACCCGGGGCACAGGCTGCCCCCATGGCTACACCACTAACCTGTTTATAATAAGCCCCATCAAAAAATATAAAATTGTTTTTTAATACAATCCCCATAAGTTTCACTAAAACATTAATCTTGTTCTGGTCATACAAGTTAGTGTAATATAATTGTTCCTCCAACCACTCCAATCCTCTATCCTGAGGTATAACTGTGTATAAGTTACACACGTCCAAAGTAACAAAAATATCATTAATTTCAAACTCTACATCCTTAATTTTACCCAAAAAGTCCCAAGAGTCCTTGAGAATGTAAGAAAAAAATGCAATTCCAGACTTTAAATGGTAATCCAAATATTTACTAATAAAATGCGTCTTACTCCGCTTACCATCTACTATTGGTCTAAACTTTAGGTTGTCCAACCCTTTGTGAATTTTGGGGATGCCGAAAATACCACTGATCACAGGAAATTCATTCTGTAAAAATTGCCATTCTTTTTCATCCAGTTCACCTTGATAAAGCATATCAAATAGTGTGGTATCTATCCTCTTATTGGCTATATTAATCTCGTTTCTACTGACCTCTATGTATGTGTCATCAACTAACATAGTGTTCATGTAGGATACGTAATCATTGTTATCCACTATCACAATGCCATTGCCCTTATCGGGCTTCATAATTCTAATATTCCCCATAGCCAAAATCCTACCTAAAGTAAGTTCCTCCTGTTTGGTTAGATTTTTCTTTTTACCGGTTTTTCGACCGTATTTGTAATAGGCATCCCTAAAATCATTTTCAGTTACCTTTTCAAACACTGCTATTTTATCATTCATAGGAGGGTTATAGGTACTGGGTTTGGACAGCCCATTGTTATCATTCCCTACATTCCCCCAAGTGTTACTCTGATACAATATTTTCAAGTTTAATTTTCTGGTAAATAACTTCAAATCTATTATACTGTTAACTAAATTACCCCTCCTTTTGGGTACAAAACTAAACCCCTTAGAAAACAATTCTACACAGTCTCGATCCAATGAATGATTGGTGTAATTGTATAACTTAAAGTCACCCTTATCATTCTCGACAACCACTGGTTTAAAGAACAACCCACATCCCTTGTGTTTACCTAAAATTGAAATGTCATTCATTTGAGTGTGCCCTTCGGTGTCCACTGTAAAACTAATGTTTGGTTCATTGTAATTCTCAACATTGTTTAAATTAACCTCAGTCGGTGCCCCTATTTTCACTTGTTCTTCATAGTCATAAATTGATAAATTCAACAAAAAATCACTAGTACTCGTGATGTTTGATAGTACATCCCCATAGGTAGCCACACGTGTGCATGGATAACCCGTAACTATATCTATAACAAGTTTTAATGTTGTATTATACTATGTGATTATAAATTTATATGGATCATTTTATATGCACCGGCAGATGGTTTCAGTTGGTTTCAGTTTCAATTTTATTTTTATTTTTATTTTTATATTCATTTTTATTTTCATAATTATTTCTATTCATATTTATAATATAATATACTATGTGCACGGGATTTGTGTAATTCAATGTACATAGGCAATAGTAGGGGTTTATGCTTGTCATTTCATTTACAATATGGAATAGGTGGCTCAAGCTTATGCATTCTGCCTTTGGTTTTGTTGTAAATTGATGCATGTGGTGTTTAACTCACTATTTAATTTATTTCAATCAGTGTATAGTTGTTCAATTAATTTCATTGGTTAACAGGCCCAATTAGTTCCTTGGGTATTTATATTTAAAGTTTCAGGATGTACTGAGATGTGTTCTGATGAAGTTCGTTTTATGAACGAAACCTAGGTCGACGTTTATTTTATTCCGTGTTATTTGTTCAATAAAGTCTTTTGGAACGTTTATGGGCCTGGACATTTTTGGTGAGCTGAACTTTGGTGAGCTGAACTTTCGTTGTACTTGCAGTGGCTCCGCTTAGATTGGGACACCTTTCAGTGGTTATATACTTGGTATATTTGATTCCTGGTTTTGAATAGAGTGCAGGAAGGTTTGAAGCAAGAAATAGAAATTTTGGATGTAGGTATTAAGGAAGATCTAATGTTCCAAATTACAGAAGAAAAAGAAAAATATTACAAGGTAAAGGAAGATATAGATTGGAAATGCAGTGAAGTGATTGATAGAAAAATTAACAAACTGAAGAGAGACATGAATGAGTACGAGAACAATATTAGTTATCCCAAGCCACCT
Organism: Protopterus annectens; assembly: GCF_019279795.1. NCBI lineage: Eukaryota > Metazoa > Chordata > Ceratodontiformes > Protopteridae > Protopterus > Protopterus annectens. Next base: position 1,377,217,680 of record NC_056728.1, on the reverse strand, counting down.
TTTAAGAAAAATGATTATTTGAGGCGACAGGTGGATCCCCCCACTAATTACAATGGTGATGATACAAATGGGAGAATGCATTTTGAATATGACAATGAATTTCCACCATTGAGAAGAGAGTCATTTAATTCCTATATGAATCAAAATGTCAATCAAAATTTTCAAAAAAGGGGGGGGGAGAAGGGGGAGGGGGAAGTATTAAGTTTAATACACCCCACCCTGGATTTAGTTTACCATCAAGATAACATACAGATAGATGGTATTAGACACACATTAAACAATTTTACAATTTATAATTTTAGTAATGTTATCCCTACAAAACAACATTTTCATCTGCTGAGCAAAGGATTCAAGTTTATACCCTCTGTGAAAGGGGAGATGGTGAAGACCATCATTGATTTAAAATTATTCTTGAGAAAAATAAACTTTGACAATGTGTTTTCTTTAACTAATACTAGCATTAGATCAAACAGACCTCCTCAAGACTCAGCATTAGTACGTAGAAGTCTATTCAATCCCCCTTTGCATCCGCAAATTAGAAATTTCGAACAAATGTTGGAAAAAGAAATTAGAGAATTATATGAAGAAAGGGTTGTGGAGTTTAACCTGTCTAAACAGGAAAACGAAATATTATATGAATTAAAGAACAACAGGGATTTGAGAATAATGAAACCGGACAAAGGGGGAGGTATTGTCTTCATGGATAACATCATATATGAAGGCAAAATGAATTCTATATTAAATGACATTGATAAATACACCCTTGTCTCACTTAATGAAATGAATTTAGCACATTATGAAATTGATAATTTATTAAAAAATATGTTATACGAAGGACTATTGGATAAAAAAAATTTGAATTTCTGTATGTAGAAAAACCTAGAACACCAATAATATTTGGAATACCTAAGGTCCACAAAAATATGGAAGACCCACCTTTGAGACCTATTGTCTCAGCAGCAGGGTCAAAAACTCTTCCATTAGCCAAATATGTGGACCAGAAGGTAAAACATATAAGTACAGGGAATCTACACACATTAAAAGATTCTTGGGACCTCCTAAGGTGTATTGGGCCAAGTTTATACAATGACAACTTGATATTTATCACAGTAGATGTGGTAGATCTCTTTTCAAGTATCCCACATAGTGAAGGTACAGCCATGTTTGAGGGAATGATCTACAGGGACACTAAATTAACCCAAGCTGAAAAAAGTGTTACTACCGGTTTGGTGGACATGGTCTTAAGATACAATTATTTCACATTTCTTGGTGAATACTACAAACAGATTCAGGGCATAGCGATGGGCGCAGCGTGTGCGCCCACCTATGCAAATATAGTCCTAACTAAATGGGAGGAGGACTTCATAATAAATTCTGAGTACAAGGAATGTTGGACATTGTACCGCCGTTTTTTGGATGACATTGTCCTTTTTTGGATAGGAGGAATTGAAAAATTCAGTGAATTTTTCAATTATATTAACAATTCAACCAACTTTCTGAAATTTACATACAATCTTTCTAGGGACAAACTACAATACTTGGATGTGGAAATATACAAGACAGAGGGCGATTTTGAAACCAAAATCTACAGAAAGGAAACCTTCTGTAACTCCTTCCTTCACTTCACTAGCGCACACCCCTCACACTGCAAGAAAAATATTGTTAAAGGGCAGTTTGTGAGGGGTAGTAGAATGACCAGCGCTAGTGAAGATTTTTTGGTTGAATGTAATACATTAAGTAAAATGTTTGAGGAGAGGGGTTATCCACATGATTTTGTGACAAATTTGAGAACAGAGGTTGAACTAGGTAGAGCGACCAAATTTCAACCTATAAAGGGACAGAAAATTGTCAATAGATTTACAAATGAAAACAATATGGATGTTGATTCTGAAAGCAAGTATGAACAGGCCCTAATTATGGAATTCAACATGTCCAACATTAGATTTAGTGAAGTCTTTCGAAAAGAATGGTCTAAATTCTCGGATTTATCTGACCTAAGTAGCATCAACAACTTAACACCTAAAATTGTATATAGGAACTCTAGGACCATTAAGGAAATTTTAGAGTCCAATACCAAGGAAAACAAAACAAGTTATGGAATTGATGGACAAATAAGGATGGGTAGTTACAAGTGTGGTCATTGCAATCAATGCGAATACATGGCAAACTCTACAGAAATAAGTGTCCCTAGTAGAAATAAAATTATAAAAATTAATGGCTATTATAATTGTGAGACAAGGGGTGTTATATATATATAGGAATTTGTAATAAATGCAGGTCTTTCTACATAGGAAAGACTGAACGAGTCTTGAGGAGACGAATATATGAGCATTATTATGAAATCTCAAAGGCTAAAGACACTAATGCTTTATACAGGCACACAAAAGTTTGTAAGGATGCTAAATTTGATTTTTATGTTATTGAACAGGTAAAAAGGGACATTAGAGGTGGCTTATGGGAAGAGAGGGTTGGTTACAGAGAACTTTGGTGGCAAATATATCTGAATGCCACTAAAAAACCTGGACTTAATGATGCCATCTCTATAACCCCAGTACTCAAATTAAAAGCTGCAGAATTATAACAAAGAAATATATCTTCCAATTGTAATTTTTAATGAGCCCAATAGATGGTGCTATTTACTAAGGTTAAGTAAAAGGAACATTATTTCACTAAATCAACTATTCCAAACACATATTTAATTTGAAGTTCTTTTTAAACAGAATATTTTTATGTATGAGTAAAAGTATTTAATACTAGAAAACCAGGAGTTTTTAAATATATTTATTTTTAAATATATTTATTTTAAATTAAGAGAGAAATGCATTGATTTTGTACAAATGTATGTTTTTTAAGAATAAGTTTTTTAACAAGGACAGTGTAATGATTGGCTGTTATTTGATGCACTCTGACTGATAGGGTATTTTGAAATGCTTATACATATATAAAACTTTGATTGATTAATTGTTTTCATTATCTGATGAAGTCACAGTTGCTGAAGACGAAAACGCAATTTTGTTAAGAGCGTTTATTTTGCCTATCTACTCTGCTGGTTTGCTACTTGGAAGTATTAAAATATTTGGACCTTTGCTGACATATTCCATTTACTTACCTTACAGTGATCTGGAGACTGCCAGTAATACTTGTCAGTCAAATGAACTGTCAGTCAAATGAAGTGTCAAGTCAAATGGGAGTCAGTCAATTGGAAGTTAGGGCAAATGAAGTAGACCCCTTGGGTACCAAGGTCTTACAAATAGCACAGGTAGTGCGGTTGTGATCTGGGTCAAGGCAAAATAAAGGTTGGGAGCATCCTTATGTGGAATCTGCCCTCCACACTGACACTTGCCATTCCTTGCAGATTTGTAATCAAAGCAGTATACAGTAGCCAAAAATTACAAAGATAAAGCTCCAATGGGGTACTTATCTGAACCAAGGTAGCAACTTGTCTGATGAACGACGACTGAAGCAGACGATCGGACAGGCAGCAGAAAAGTTCTGAGGTCCATTATGTGCTAGGACGTACGAGTCTGCCAGAGGAGAAATCCCCCATGTTATCAATACTGTAGCATATAAATAGAAGGACATTGGCCCATTCTTCATTCAAATTATAAAGCAAAAGAAGTGGTGGGTGATGAACCTAGTTTTAGGTTTAGGAAAAAACTCTCTCTTAAGAGACAGCTATGCTATGCGCTTTGTAAGAATGGTTTCCGTAGGTCTGACAGGAAGGCCACTTTTCCCTGTAGAGTTTGCAAGGCATGCAGCTAAATGCTGTGCAGTAATGTTTTTGTACATCCAATAATAGGAAGGAGGATTATTATACACTTTTATACAGATTTTAAATCTTGCAATCTGGTTTATTTGGCTAATGGCAGATTATGTGAAGCATTCTATGTTGGTAAACCAACAGGTCACAAAAAGATCGTGTTTTGCAACATCTTGGTGATATTAGAAGGAAGAACCTTTTGAATGCTCTATATAAACATGTCTACAATAATGAAGGCCATTCTTTTGTTTTTATGATACTGGAAGTTATTAAGGATAACATAAGAGGTGGTGATATTACTAATAAAAATGAATTAGCTGAAATTAAGTGGATAGTGAGTCTATAGGCATATACATTTCCTGGACTGATTGTGAATATCCCTTTAAAGCCAGCTTTGAAAGCCTGGCCATTACGTCACTGAATATTCATTTTAGCTTTTGATTGGTTGTAAGTTGTTTTAAATGCTTTGGTCTCCTTTCTGTTTAAGATTTGAAGAATCGCATTAAGTGTGAAAGTGCTCATCTGTTTTTACTTTGTTTTTACTCTGCCTTTTCATCTTTTGTTTTATATTAAAGTATATGCTATGAACCGTGGTGGCTGAACCGTTTTTTTATTTGGTTTATTTTTGTTGTTACAGACCGACCTTCAGTTGCTTGCATTACTTTTGCGTTTAGCTTGTAAAACATTGGTGAGATCCTAAGGTGGGGTGGGGTCCTTTATCTGAGGTCTTAGTAAGAAGGTAAATGCTTTACAAAATTTAGATGATGCTAAAGAAGTAGCATTATCCCCTATATGGTAGTAGCAGATGGCTGCCAACTGAACTTTAATAGTGGAGAAACTTACTCCATCCTGGAAAATTGAAGCAGGAAGTCCAGTACTGTTGGGATTGGAGCAGAGAAGGGATCAAATTGTTTCTGGGGAGCCCAAATAGTGAATCTTCTTCATTTACTCTTGTAGATTTTTCAACTGGAAGCTTTATGGGAAGATACCAAAATTTTTCGAACTGGAGAGGAAAGCCTGGAATGTCTAGCCATAATCGAAACTGGAAAAAACATGCGGTCAATTTGAAGCCTACAAAATCTGGGTGAATCTGTCCTGATGGATGAGATAGGAGGTCTGGACTAGGGTCCAGCGTCCACGGAGGATGTATTAAGTGAGACCAAAGGAAGGGAAACCATACCTGTCGAGGCCAAAAGAAAGCAAACAGGATCACTCTTGCTCTTCAATCAGAGTGCTTTCTGAAGAAATATGGGGATGAGAGGTAGGGGAGGATATACATAATGGAGATTAGAGGGCCAAACATTAAATACAGCATACACCATCTCTCGGTGATGTCCATGAGTAGGGATCACGGCAAAGACCCAGCTGCATTTGTTGTTGGAGTGGGATACAAATGGGTCACAGCAAGGTTGACCTCACTTGTGGAAGATCATGTTTGCCACTGTCTGTTTGGCAAGACCACTCATGAGGCTGGTCCTGCTGAGCCTATCTGCTACAATGCTGGATTTCCCAGATATGTGCCATGCTACCAGAAAGCAGATGGAAGAGCTCACCCAATGCCAAACCCTCACTGTTTCTCAACAAAGGGGATAAGATCTGGTTCACCCCAGTTTGCTGATGTACTAGACTACTGACATGCTGTCCATTTGTACTGCAACAGTTCTTACAGGACGAAAGCTCGAAAGGCCTGCAACACTAGAAGCACTACTCTCATCTTTAGGACGTTAATATGCAGACTGGTCTCTTGTACTGACCACATGTCTTGGACCGTCTGTCCTAAGAAATGCACACCCCACCGTAACTGGGAGGCATCCATGGTCAACGTGACACGGGGGGGGGGGGGTAAACTGACACCCTTCTTGGATTTCTTCAGAGTGGATCCACTGTAGAAGAGAATCTCTGCACACTCCAATTTTATGGGATGGTTCAAGGGACAGCGATGAAAGGACCATTGCACCACTAGAGTTCACTGAAGAATTCTCATCTGTAAGTCAGCTGTGGGAAGCAAAATTGTAGTGGCAGCCATTGAACCTAATGCTTTGAGGATCAATCTTGCCAGGGGCGTTGGAATGGAAAGGACCTGTCTGATGTTATGTTCTCAATGTAAAAATCCTGTTTTGCGGCAGAAAGGCTAGGCAGCTGACTATGCCCAAGCAAGCCCCTATGAAATTTATCACCAGGATTGTTTGCAGATGAGATTTTTGCATGTTGAAGGTGACTCCCAGTGCAGGTGCTAAGAGCAGATAATCTCTGGCTTTTATACGTAGATGCCTAGTTGGAGCAGTCAGGAGCCAGTTGTCTAAATAAGAAAACACTCAGAATCTCAGCAGTCTCAAGTGAGCTGCTACCACTGCCATACATTTGGTGAACACCCTAAGGTCTGTGGTGAGACCAAAGGACAGGACTCTGAGCTGGTAATGACTGGCTCGCAGCTGGAAGTGGAGATACCTTTGAGAGCGTCTGTTCATTCTGATGTGACAGTACGCATCTTGAAGGTTGACTGAGCACATCCAGTCATCCTTGTGAAGAAGAGGTAGAATGGACTGGACCATGACCATCCAGAATTTGGAGATTTTATGAATTGGCTCACGTGAGTTAAGTCCAGAACTAGCTGCAGGTCCCATGTTTTTTTGGCATTAAAAAGAACCTTGAGTAAATTCTCGATCCTACTTGGTCTGGTGAAACCTTCTAGATGACTCTTTTATTTGGCAACTTTGCAATTTCTTGAGCTGTATGCTCCCTCTGATTGGGTGGAACACTGGGGAGAATTTTCTTTTGTTTTACTGGAAGTTGTAAAAAAGGAATGAAGTATCCTCTGGAAATGATCCTTTGCACCCAAAGGTCATTTGTAATGGCTAGCTAGGAGTCTTAGTGTAAGGATAGGTGCCCCCCCGATTGCCTTCAGAGAGGGACAGTTGGGCAACCTTTCAGGAGTGCTGGAAGGGCCTGTCCGAGAAAGGAATATAGACATCCCTGTTTCTGTAGACCCCCTCTGCTGCGTGGGCAGCATATACCATTATAATTGTTTCCCCCCTCTGCCTTTGGGGGAAAAAATCTCCATGTGACTCCTGGAAAGGACCCTGAAACGTCTTGAACCACATTTTCTTACCACCAAGCTGGTTCATAGAAAAGGGACTCTGTGGGGAAGAAAAGCAAATTACAATGGAAGACAAGGTCTTTCCATCCTGTTCACTCCTGGAGAGACTCTCTTTCACTGTTGGGCCAAACAATGATGATCCAGGAAAGGAAGCATTGATGAATGACACCTTGTAATGTTCTGTGAAGTCACATAGCCGCATCCAGGCATGTTTCCTTATAGCTATGCCTGAACCGGCCACTCTTGAGGTATCTTCTGTGGAGTGCAAGATTAACTTCATGGACGCATTCAAGATGGACTGTAGGATGTACACTGTCAAAGAAAACGTTTTCTGTTCCTCTGCAGACATAGATCTTGAAGCAAAATTAGACAGTTTCTTTAAGTCACTCTGTAATCTGGTGAAGCGTGCCCGGTAATTCAGCGACCACAACGCGAAAATCTCTGATGCACAGACCCACTTCCCAAATATGTCCAAAGCCCCAGACTCTCTTGTTATGAGGATGGGTCAGTGGAGCTCTAGTCCACTAGCTCCTTCTTCATGGCTGCCATTAACAACCATGGCATCTACATGAATTCCTTTCATCCAATGTTGTTTGTCTGTTGGTGCACTAAGTATTTTACCTGGTCATTTTGGGATAGGCTCCACAGAGGCCGGTTCCTTCCACGCCCTGCAGGAGGCAAGCTCTATAAGCTCATCCACATGGGGAGTAACCCAAGATGTAGATGGCCCAGACCTGAATGCTTCCAAAAACAATTCCTCCTGGGAAGGGTTTTGGGCAGACAAACTACCTTTCTGGCAAAAGATCTCCAAATCAGATAACTTCCAGTGGAAATCTAGGGGACCCTTCCCCCTCAAAGCCAGTGTCTTCTGTGAGGGATACCTGTGGGGAATCCAGGTGCCTCCTCTTGCACATTCTCTTATGAGGAACCTCCTCAGTGGTATGTTTCAGGGAGGTACTGGAGGAGACAGGGAGTTCAGTAGGTGGAACTGTTTGGAAGCACTTCCTGAGGTGGAGGATGTGAAGGCTGAGACACAGGATCCAGAGAAGGAACAGGATATGGATCAGGAGACAGGAGAGTCCATGCTATTGTTGGTTAGGAGAAAACTCTCTCCACCACCTCAAAGGCAAAGGGGTCCAGAGAGACCAAGGACAACCCCTCTGGAGCCAAGACTCTCTCAGCAGACAATCCCAGAGTCTCACAGATCCCTCGATCCGAAGGGAGAGTTGCAGCCAAGCTATCAAACTCAGAGGCTTTGAGGGGAAGTGACGGCTCTGAAAACATTGCAGTCAAAGTCAACCCCACGGATCCAATGCTGACGGTTTGGCTACAAGAGCCGTCGTGCTTCAAAAGAGCTGGAGCCAATTGGGTCAGGGAGGTAGTTTGAGTCAAAGTAGGAAGAAATGTTGGATCTGATGTACAGACTCCCGGAGCCTTAGGATCTGTGGACTCTGAAACGCATAGTCAGAAGGAGTAACAATGAGAAGAAAAGCAGAGTGGCGGCTCGCAGATCTGGTGGGGGACACAGCTGGCAAAACCCCCATCTGGATCTGTGTCTTGAGAAATTTCCTCATCATCCTGTCTACCTCCACTTCAGAAAGCCTATGAGAGGACCTAATGGAAGAGGATGTGGAGGGTGGTCTAGAGGACTTTGTTAAAGTTTACTATAAGAAGGGGGACCTAAGCCGCAGATTCTGGGGAGAATCTGGGAACATGGATATGAGGAGATGAAGCTGCAGACTGTCAGATCCAAGCCTTCAGATCTGACAATTTAGGAAAAGTTTTTGGCAGTTACGATGAAGACATTTGTAAAGAGTCTGGGCAGGACAGCGCTTATAGTACTCCCTTGGCTCCTTAGAGTTTTGGGGGGGGGGGGTCTGAGCCGCTGAAGAAGTGTCTAAGGAGGAAGCTAAAGCAGGGAGGAGACCTTTTAAAATGAGCTTATTCCTTCGACTGCTTATAGCTCGAGCACCAAAGGCTGCACAAATAGGACAGGGAGAATCCAGATGTACTAAATCTAAGCAATAAATGCACTCCTGTG